>NW_025754094.1:0-9648 GCF_021184085.1 Oncorhynchus gorbuscha | reverse complement strand
GAGCTTCCTCTGTCATGTTCTGTCCCTATCTTTCTGTCTAAGACAGAGCTTCCTCTGTCATGTTCTGTCCCTATCTCTATGTCTAAGACAGGGCTTCCCTCTGTCATGTCCCTCTGTCCCTTATCTGTCATGTTCTGTCTAAGACAGAGCTCTCTGTCATGTTCTGTCCCTATCTCTTCTGTCTAAGACAGGGCTTCCTCTGTCATGTTCTGTCCCCTATCTCTGTCTAAGACAGGGATCCTCTGTCATGTTCTGTCCCTATCTCTTCTAAGACAGGGCTTCCTCTGTTATGTTCTTGTTCCTTATCTCTTCTAAGACAGGGCTTCCTCTGTCATGTTCTGTCCCTATCTCTTTCTGTCTAAGACAGAGCTCTGTCATGTTCTGTCCCTATCTTGTCTAAGACAGAGCTTCCTCTGTCATGTTCTGTCCCTATCTCTTCTGTCTAAGACAGGGCTTCCTCTGTCATGTTATGTCCCTATCTCTGTCTAAGACAGGGCTTCCTCTGTCATGTTCTGTTCCTATCTCTTCTGTCTAAGACAGGGCTTCCTCTCTGTCATGTTCTGTTCCTATCTCTTCTGTCTAAGACAGGGCTTCCTCTGTCATGTTCTGTTCCTATCTCTTCTAAGACAGGGCTTCCTCTGTCATGTTCTGTTCCTATCTCTTCTAAGACAGGGCTTCCTCTGTCATGTTCTGTTCTTATCTCTTCTAAGACAGGGCTTCCTCTGTCAT
The DNA here is from genome assembly GCF_021184085.1 of Oncorhynchus gorbuscha. NCBI lineage: Eukaryota > Metazoa > Chordata > Actinopteri > Salmoniformes > Salmonidae > Oncorhynchus > Oncorhynchus gorbuscha. Next base: position 8,919 of record NW_025754094.1, on the reverse strand, counting down.
GTTCTGTTCCTATCTCTTCTGTCTAAGACAGGGCTTCCTCTGTCAAGTGTTCTGTTCCTATCTCTTCTAAGACAGGGCTTCCTCTGTCATGTTCTGTTCCTATCTCTTCTGTCTAAGACAGGGCTTCCTCTGTTATGTTCTGTTCCTATCTCTTCTGTCTAAGACAGGTATTTCCTCTGTCATGTTCTGTTCCTATCTCTTCTGTCTAAGACAGGGCTTCCTCTGTCATGTCTCTGTTCCTATCTCTTCTAAGACAGGGCTTCCTCTGTCATGTTCTGTCCCTCATCTCTTCTGTCTAAGACAGGGCTTCCTCTGTCATGTTCTGTTCCTATCTCTTCTAAGACAGGGCTTCCCTCTGTCATGTTCTGTTCCTATCTCTTCTGTCTAAGACAGGGCTTCCTCTGTTATGTTCTGTTCCTATCTCTTCTGTCTAAGACAGGGCTTCCTCTGTTATGTTCTGTTCCTATCTCTTCTGTCTAAGACAGGGCTTCCTCTGTCATGTTCTGTTCCTATCTCTTCTAAGACAGGGCTTCCTCTGTCATGTTCTGTTCCTATCTCTTCTAAGACAGGGCTTCCTCTGTTATGTTCTGTTCCTATCTCTTCTAAGACAGGGCTTCCTCTGTCATGTTCTGTTCCTATCTCTTCTAAGACAGGGCTTCCTCTGTCATGTTCTGTCCCTATCTCTTCTGTCTAAGACAGGGCTTCCTCTGTCATGTTATGTCCCTATCTCTTCTGTCTAAGACAGGGCTTCCTCTGTCATGTTCTGTTCCTATCTCTTCTGTCTAAGACAGGGCTTCCTCTGTCATGTTCTGTTCCTATCTCTTCTGTCTAAGACAGAGCTTCCTCTGTCATGTTCTGTCCCTATCTCTTCTGTCTAAGACAGAGCTTCCTCTGTCATGTTCTGTCCCTATCTCTTATGTCTAAGACAGGGCTTCCTCTGTCATGTTCTGTCCCTATCTCTTCTGTCTAAGACAGGGCTTCCTCTGTCATGTTCTGTCCCTATCTCTTCTGTCTAAGACAGAGCTTCCTCTGTCATGTTCTGTCCCTATCTCTTCTGTCTAAGACAGGGCTTCCTCTGTCATGTTCTGTCCCTATCTCTTCTGTCTAAGACAGGGATTCCTCTGTCATGTTCTGTCCCTATCTCTTCTAAGACAGGGCTTCCTCTGTTATGTTCTGTTCCTATCTCTTCTAAGACAGGGCTTCCTCTGTCATGTTCTGTCCCTATCTCTTCTGTCTAAGACAGAGCTTCCTCTGTCATGTTCTGTCCCTATCTCTTCTGTCTAAGACAGAGCTTCCTCTGTCATGTTCTGTCCCTATCTCTTCTGTCTAAGACAGGGCTTCCTCTGTCATGTTATGTCCCTATCTCTTCTGTCTAAGACAGGGCTTCCTCTGTCATGTTCTGTTCCTATCTCTTCTGTCTAAGACAGGGCTTCCTCTGTCATGTTCTGTTCCTATCTCTTCTGTCTAAGACAGGGCTTCCTCTGTCATGTTCTGTTCCTATCTCTTCTAAGACAGGGCTTCCTGTCATGTTCTGTTCCTATCTCTCTAAGACAGGGCTTCCTCTGTCATGTTCTGTTCCTATCTCTTCTAAGACAGGGCTTCCTCTGTCATGTTCTGTTCCTATCTCTTCTGTCTAAGACAGGGCTTCCTCTGTCATGTTCTGTTCCTATCTCTTCTAAGACAGGGCTTCCTCTGTCATGTTCTGTTCCTATCTCTTCTGTCTAAGACAGGGCTTCCTCTGTTATGTTCTGTTCCTATCTCTTCTGTCTAAGACAGGGCTTCCTCTGTCATGTTCTGTTCCTATCTCTTCTGTCTAAGACAGGGCTTCCTCTGTCATGTTCTGTTCCTATCTCTTCTAAGACAGGGCTTCCTCTGTCATGTTCTGTTCCTATCTCTTCTAAGACAGGGCTTCCTCTGTCATGTTCTGTTCCTATCTCTTCTGTCTAAGACAGGGCTTCCTCTGTCATGTTCTGTTCCTATCTCTTCTAAGACAGGGCTTCCTCTGTCATGTTCTGTTCCTATCTCTTCTGTCTAAGACAGGGCTTCCTCTGTTATGTTCTGTTCCTATCTCTTCTGTCTAAGACAGGGCTTCCTCTGTTATGTTCTGTTCCTATCTCTTCTGTCTAAGACAGGGCTTCCTCTGTCATGTTCTGTTCCTATCTCTTCTAAGACAGGGCTTCCTCTGTCATGTTCTGTTCCTATCTCTTCTAAGACAGGGCTTCCTCTGTTATGTTCTGTTCCTATCTCTTCTAAGACAGGGCTTCCTCTGTCATGTTCTGTTCCTATCTCTTCTAAGACAGGGCTTCCTCTGTCATGTTATGTCCCTATCTCTTCTGTCTAAGACAGGGCTTCCTCTGTCATGTTCTGTTCCTATCTCTTCTAAGACAGGGCTTCCTCTGTCATGTTCTGTTCCTATCTCTTCTAAGACAGGGCTTCCTCTGTCATGTTATGTCCCTATCTCTTCTGTCTAAGACAGGGCTTCCTCTGTCATGTTCTGTTCCTATCTCTTCTAAGACAGGGCTTCCTCTGTCATGTTCTGTTCCTATCTCTTCTGTCTAAGACAGGGCTTCCTCTGTCATGTTCTGTTCCTATCTCTTCTAAGACAGGGCTTCCTCTGTCATGTTCTGTTCCTATCTCTTCTAAGACAGGGCTTCCTCTGTCATGTTCTGTTCCTATCTCTTCTACGACAGGGCTTCCTCTGTCATGTTCTGTTCCCATCTCTTCTAAGACAGGGCTTCCTCTGTCATGTTATGTCCCTATCTCTTCTGTCTAAGACAGGGCTTCCTCTGTCATGTTCTGTCCCTATCTCTTATGTCTAAGACAGAGCTTCCTCTGTCATGTTCTGTCCCTAGCTCTTCTGTCTAAGACAGGGCTTCCTCTGTCATGTTCTGTCCCTATCTCTTCTGTCTAAGACAGAGCTTCCTCTGTCATGTTCTGTCCCTATCTCTTCTGTCTAAGACAGAGCTTCCTCTGTCATGTTCTGTCCCTATCTCTTCTGTCTAAGACAGGGCTTCCTCTGTCATGTTATGTCCCTATCTCTTCTGTCTAAGACAGGGCTTCCTCTGTCATGTTCTGTTCCTATCTCTTCTGTCTAAGACAGGGCTTCCTCTGTCATGTTCTGTTCCTATCTCTTCTAAGACAGGGCTTCCTCTGTCATGTTCTGTTCTAAAGACAGGGCTTCCTCTGTCATGTTCTGTTCCCATCTCTTCTAAGACAGGGCTTCCTCTGTCATGTTCTGTTCCTATCTCTTCTACGACAGGGCTTCCTCTGTCATGTTCTGTTCCCATCTCTTCTAAGACAGGGCTTCCTCTGTCATGTTCTGTTCCTATCTCTTCTGTCTAAGACAGGGCTTCCTCTGTCATGTTCTGTTCCTATCTCTTCTAAGACAGGGCTTCCTCTGTCATGTTCTGTTCTATCTCTTCTGTCTAAGACAGGGCTTCCTCTGTTATGTTCTGTTCCTATCTCTTCTAAGACAGGGCTTCCTCTGTCATGTTCTGTTCCTATCTCTTCTAAGACAGGGCTTCCTCTGTCATGTTCTGTTCCTATCTCTTCTAAGACAGGGCTTCCTCTGTCATGTTCTGTTCCTATCTCTTCTACGACAGGGCTTCCTCTGTCATGTTCTGTTCCCATCTCTTCTAAGACAGGGCTTCCTCTGTCATGTTATGTCCCTATCTCTTCTGTCTAAGACAGGGCTTCCTCTGTCATGTTCTGTCCCTATCTCTTCTGTCAAAGACAGGGCTTCCTCTGTCATGTTCTGTCCCTATCTCTTCTGTCTAAGACAGGGCTTCCTCTGTCATGTTCTGTCCCTATCTCTTCTGTCTAAGACAGGGCTTCCTCTGTCATGTTCTGTCCCTATCTCTTCTGTCTAAGACAGGGCTTCATCTGTCATGTTCTGTCCCTATCTCTTCTGTCTAAGACAGGGCTTCCTCTGTCATGTTATGTCCCTATCTCTTCTGTCTAAGACAGGGCTTCCTCTGTCATGTTATGTCCCTATCTCTTCTGTCTAAGACAGGGCTTCCTCTGTCATGTTCTGTCCCTATCTCTTCTGTCTAAGACAGGGCTTCCTCTGTCATGTTCTGTCCCTATCTCTTCTAAGACAGGGCTTCCTCTGTTATGTTCTGTTCCTATCTCTTCTAAGACAGGGCTTCCTCTGTCATGTTATGTCCCTATCTCTTCTGTCTAAGACAGAGCTTCCTCTGTCATGTTCTGTCCCTATCTCTTCTGTCTAAGACAGGGCTTCCTCTGTCATGTTCTGTCCCTATCTCTTCTGTCTAAGACAGGGATTCCTCTGTCATGTTCTGTCCCTATCTCTTCTGTCTAAGACAGAGCTTCCTCTGTCATGTTCTGTCCCTATCTCTTCTGTCTAAGACAGGGCTTCCTCTGTCATGTTCTGTTCCTATCTCTTCTAAGACAGGGCTTCCTCTGTTATGTTCTGTTCCTATCTCTTCTAAGACAGGGCTTCCTCTGTCATGTTCTGTCCCTATCTCTTCTGTCTAAGACAGAGCTTCCTCTGTCATGTTCTGTCCCTATCTCTTCTGTCTAAGACAGAGCTTCCTCTGTCATGTTCTGTCCCTATCTCTTCTGTCTAAGACAGGGCTTCCTCTGTCATGTTATGTCCCTATCTCTTCTGTCTAAGACAGGGCTTCCTCTGTCATGTTCTGTTCCTATCTCTTCTGTCTAAGACAGGGCTTCCTCTGTCATGTTCTGTTCCTATCTCTTCTAAGACAGGGCTTCCTCTGTCATGTTCTGTTCCTATCTCTTCTAAGACAGGGCTTCCTCTGTCATGTTCTGTTCCTATCTCTTCTAAGACAGGGCTTCCTCTGTCATGTTCTGTTCCTATCTCTTCTAAGACAGGGCTTCCTCTGTCATGTTCTGTTCCTATCTCTTCTACGACAGGGCTTCCTCTGTCATGTTCTGTTCCCATCTCTTCTAAGACAGGGCTTCCTCTGTCATGTTCTGTTCCTATCTCTTCTGTCTAAGACAGGGCTTCCTCTGTCATGTTCTGTTCCTATCTCTTCTAAGACAGGGCTTCCTCTGTCATGTTCTGTTCCTATCTCTTCTGTCTAAGACAGGGCTTCCTCTGTTATGTTCTGTTCCTATCTCTTCTGTCTAAGACAGGGCTTCCTCTGTTATGTTCTGTTCCTATCTCTTCTGTCTAAGACAGGGCTTCCTCTGTTATGTTCTGTTCCTATCTCTTCTGTCTAAGACAGGGCTTCCTCTGTCATGTTCTGTTCCTATCTCTTCTAAGACAGGGCTTCCTCTGTCATGTTCTGTTCCTATCTCTTCTGTCTAAGACAGGGCTTCCTCTGTCATGTTCTGTTCCTATCTCTTCTAAGACAGGGCTTCCTCTGTCATGTTCTGTTCCTATCTCTTCTAAGACAGGGCTTCCTCTGTCATGTTCTGTTCCTATCTCTTCTACGACAGGGCTTCCTCTGTCATGTTCTGTTCCCATCTCTTCTAAGACAGGGCTTCCTCTGTCATGTTATGTCCCTATCTCTTCTGTCTAAGACAGGGCTTCCTCTGTCATGTTCTGTCCCTATCTCTTCTGTCAAAGACAGGGCTTCCTCTGTCATGTTCTGTCCCTATCTCTTCTGTCTAAGACAGGGCTTCCTCTGTCATGTTCTGTCCCTATCTCTTCTGTCTAAGACAGGGCTTCCTCTGTCATGTTCTGTCCCTATCTCTTCTGTCTAAGACAGGGCTTCATCTGTCATGTTATGTCCCTATCTCTTCTGTCTAAGACAGGGCTTCCTCTGTCATGTTCTGTCCCTATCTCTTCTGTCTAAGACAGGGCTTCCTCTGTCATGTTCTGTCCCTATCTCTTCTAAGACAGGGCTTCCTCTGTCATGTTCTGTTCCTATCTCTTCTAAGACAGGGCTTGCTCTATGAATTCTAGTACTCCTACCTCTTACATAGCCATGGGAAGTGAGTAAGTTAGAAAATCATTATTTCTGTTCTCAAGCATATAATTGCTCCTGGGTGCTTGGGATCCACAACATGCACAGTGTTGAGAGGGAAGGAGAAAGAAAGAGAGAGAGAGAATTTTTCAGCCCTTCTGCTCCATTGCTTTTGAAACACTTTGAAAAACATCCTTGTTAGCAACAATTAGTCATATACAGTCAATGTCTGACCAAAGGTCTACCTATATGTCTACAGTCTATTGTCTACCTGTAAGGCCACTCACCTGTTCTGGACCCTGGAAACATATCCTGCACTGGGGAGTCCTAACACCACTGTCTGTGTGACTGTTCTGGGAGAATCTCTCCTCACACTTCTCTTTGGAGCAGTCCTCCTCGGAGCTGCCATAGTCCAGGGTCCAGTCTGTCCCGTAGCATGCTGACATTCCTCTGTCGCTTTGGGCTCGTTTGTCCCGGCAGAAGGAGGCTCTCCTGTCGGTGGGCCAGGGGTAGCATAACCTTCCGCCTCTGGTGAAGGTGCACTCGCTGCAGAGTTGCTGTTGTCGATGGCAACATCAATGCCGATGCCGGACCCATTGCTGTCCGTGTATTGTCCGTTCATGGGGATGATCACCGGTGGCGGAGCCGGACCGGCGGTCTGAGTAAGAAACCTTCAGGTCACTGAACAAAACGCAACAGCGGCCTTTGGACATGCCCTGGCGGCGGAGCAGCATCGTCTCCGGCTCAACAATCCCCAGCACCATACAACCACCCCGAGAGACAACAACATGTGTCTGTTTCTATAGGAGGATACAGATGTAGATTTCTATTCAGAAACGTGCAGAGCACATGAAGAGAAAAGGAAAAGCTTACTGTTATTTCGTTGGGGATGATCAGAAAGAGGAGTCTCCTCTGTTGTGTATTTTCCAGTTAGGTTGAATGACATTCTTTCTCTCAACAGCTATTTTCAATTTGGTTCTGAATTCTAAACTCGAATCAGACGGAATAAATCGAATGAGTTGGTGCGCGCGCACCACCACCACCACCACCACCACCACACATAATTTCTCAGTCTTGTCAGATAACCCTCTCGTGCACTAGCCTTGGAGCTCGCTTATGCCTGTAACTAAAGTAATTGCTCGGGTTACAGGAAAACCCTGACTACATATCAAACAAATAGACTTTACACGTCTCATATACCTTAGAGAAAACGGGCAGGCACATAGCTGAGCATCTTCCCATTTCATTCCAATGGCATCACAAACCGGATCTTGGGAACAAGACTATACTATTGCGATCTTTTCATTCTTATTATCTAGCCTACTCTCCCGTTGTCCTTTATCAATCCTGTGTTGTAGCCTATCTGGTTCCATTAATCCAACAGCTTTGTTTCTTTACGGCCCTTCTACCAACAATGTCCCATTACATGTTGTGATAACAGTCGCTATGTGGCCAGTGGTCCTTGATATAACCGCCACCCTCCACCCCGTTGACCAGTCGAGCCCTGTTTAAATCGTCCTTTCTCTATACTCGATCCTGATGGATGCTTTAAAGGTTATGTCCTCGGCTGTCGTCTAATGTAGTTTCCACGGTAGTTTGCGTTCGTTGTCTGTCAATTCAACGGTCTGTCTGATGAGGTTGAGGCTATTCCCACAACAAAAGCCTACAAGATCATTTAGGATGTCACGAACATGCCTGGGCTTCGCTTCCACAGAGCCTAGCCTCCTACCGTCATTTTCTCTCACACGGAGCATCCTCTTTACAAGCGGGTAATCCACATATTTTAACGACATAACCGTGCTTTAATTCACCCCAAAACGGTTGTTGTCATGCCTTTGGGTCGACAGGAGCAGCGAAACCGAGAGAAGTGGTTGATGTGGCCCTTGTCTCTGTGCTTTTGAAATCCATTCGAATCGATGGTTCTTTTCTCGCGGCGGGTTCAGCACCATTAAGGATGGGACAGCTCCCAGGCGCGGGCCCGTCTGGAACACCAGCGTGATGCAAGAAAGGGGGCGAGCATGGGCTGGCTCGTCTCATCTCGGATAGCAACAAGATAACATTTGGGATGAATGAGATTAAATAATAGATTAAACAAGAATCCCAAACAGATATAGTATTTGACAAAAACAGAATAATGTCAAACCATGATTACACTGGGATAAGATCACACATCCCATTATTTGCGTGTGAGAAGACTTGGGAACAGATTTCATAAATAAAATACAAAATAATTTGAGATGATTTTCTGGTGATTTTACAGTCTTTTATGTCCAACAACGAAAATGGTATATCTAAAAATATATATATTGGGAAGGTAGGCTGTTCACATTTAGCAAACAGGTTGCTTTTAAACAAATACAAAATATGTATGTATAGGTCTCAATCGAGGTGCCTTATCATGCTATATGGGTTGTGGCTGAATAATGCACAGCAGACTATCCCCTATATTGACTAGGCATTTATATATTCTGGTCTGCTAGTGTGCTTAGTGCCACACTACAGCCTTCCCTGAACCTGCTGAACCCTGGCAGTAAGCGAAGCACACACACACACACACACACACACACACACACACACACACACACACACACACACACACACACACACACACACACACACACACACACACACACACACACACACACACACACACACACACACACACACACACACACACACACACACACACACACACACATACACACACACACCAATAGAGTTGAATTCTCTCCATCTCCTTTCTCTTCAACATGTGTCCGAAGAGACAAGTGAGCCAGTCTGAGTGAGCGTGGCCCAAATGACACCCTATTCCCTACATAGTGCACTACTTTTGACCAGAGCCCTATGAGCTATATAAGGAAAAGGTGCCATTTGGGATGCGATCAGAGGAGTGGCCCACTAGCTGCTGCAGTTTCCCCCAGGCCCAGGGAAATATGTCACACTATTGTAGGACTTCCCACCAGCACTAGCATTAACCCCAAACTATTTACACTGTTCAAGAAACTTCTCTTAATCGCCCGTGTTC
>NW_025754093.1:0-9652 GCF_021184085.1 Oncorhynchus gorbuscha | reverse complement strand
GGCTACACATGCCTCCCCTAATGTCAATATACCTGGTCTACTGTTGTTTTGGTTAGTGATGTTGGTCATATTTCACCGTAGAGCCTCCAGCCCTGCTCAATGTGCCTTAGCTAGCCCTTTTGTTCCACCACCCATACATGCGGTGACCTCACCTGGCTTAAATGGTACCTACTACAGAGATAGTCTGCAGAGCTCTGTCATACTATCCAGGTCTGTGTCCAAATAATTCGAGCTTCTACTTTTAAAAATCCACCTTTCCAGAAACAAGTCTCTCACAGTTGCCACTTGTTATAGACCCCCAACTGTGCCCTGGACACCATATGTGAATTGATCGCCCCCCATATATCTTCAGAGTTCCTGAACTGGGACATGCTTAACACCCCGGCCGCCCTACAATCTAAACTAGATGCCCTCAATCTCACGCCAATTATCAAGGTACAACCCTAAATCCGTAACCATGGGCACCCTCTTAGATATCATCCTGACCAATTTGTCCTCTAAATACACCTCAACCTGGATCCAGGATCTCAGCGATCATTGTCTCATTGCCTGAAGGATATTGACCTCATCCCATCAGTAGAGGATGCCTGGTTGCTCTTCAAAAGTGCTTTCCTCTCCATTTTAAATAAGTGTGCTGCCATCCTGTTAGAAGGTAACAGATTATTTTATTACAATGGTTAAGATGGATTTTCATTGTGTTCCATGGTGTTATTCGCCACCTAGTGGAGCTTTCTGGTACTTCGGAAAATATTTGTTTGTAAATTCGATTCAAGCATTTAGCCAGTGATGATAATCTTGTTATTGATAGAGTTGCTTACATATCAATGTTGGTTGGTTGCATTTACTCACAAATTGCAATGCCTTTCATGTATGCAGTCAGCTGTATTACTTTGCTTGTGCATCATGCAAACGAATTGTAAAATATACAATACTGTAGTTTTGTTACTGTTTCTAGTGTAATATGCTTTGTTATTCTACAGATGGTTGTACATTATTCGAGTAATTAAAGGAGTTAGCCATTTACCATATGAATAACAATTAGCTATATGATTTGGCATCATGCCAGATGCATGGTACCTTAGCACGTGCTTTGTATTCATGCAAATTCAAATGTATAATGTACAGCTACAGTATGTCAGTGTGAATTGAATACTAAAGTATATTATTTTCTCTATTTTGCAGTTTCACAACATAAACGTTTTCAATATATTCATTCAAGAAAAGTCACGCCTTGGGAGTTTTATTGAAGACTTAGTTGTTAGCTATCTGTCTAGTTTTGCATAGGAACGCAACTCAAGGGCAGAATAATAAGCATGTCCCATTCAAGAAATAGTAGACTTGACTGTCCTTGACCAGCACAAAAACATCCTGTGGCGTTCTGCATTAGCATCGAATAGCCCCCCGATATGCAACTTTTCGGGGAAGTCAGGAACCAATATACTCAGTCAGATAGGAAAGCTAAGGCTGTTTTTTCAAACAGAAATGTGCTTCCTGTAGCACTAATTCCAAAGAGTTTTGGGACACTGTAAAGGCAATGCAGAATAAGAGCATCTCCTCCCAGCTGTCCTAGGCCGTCATTGTAAATAAGAATTTATTATTAACTGACTTGCCTAGTTAAATTTAAAAAATGGTGTTTTAGGATCTGGCATTAACTGGAGATATTGTGGTTTGATGAGTTTCTGCTCCCAATAGAATAGTGAAGCTGTGCCCAGATTCTGTTCAGGGGAGTTATTCTCATATGGTCGGCCATTTCATCAAAGATGATGGTGGTGCACTCAAAATATGGCAACTTTTAATAGGAGGAAATGGGGTTAGATTTAGTTCACACATGCTATAAACATGGTAGAAACTCACATTCCTCAAACACGTCACTAATGTGCGCTTGGACGCATGCTAGGTAACACATGAACACAAGCTCATGCTCGCATGGTCTCAGAAAAGGTCTTCTAGACTCTATGTAAAGACAATTTGAGACTCAATACAATTTCAATTAAATCTTCCAAGAGTAGCAATAAGGCTAATATACGTAGCGCTGGTCTGATTGTTTCACTGTAGCCACCTCCTACTGTAACACAGTCTGATCAGTGTACAGATGTACAGGAATTTTAAAACGTATAATGTATTTGAGTGTTAAAAAGGCTTATGAAGTTTGTACATTTCAAACTAGATTTTCCTTATGAAAGATTTATTACATTTACATTTAAGTCATTTAGCAGACGCTCTTATACAAATTATCAACCGCTACAAAAATGTCCATTAATTATAATCCAATTATAATTTGCATTACTTGTTGCTGCAGGATTATTTTCCTACTGTAGCAAACTGGCACAAATGTAGATCCTACACATGTCCTACACATCTATAACACATAGATAGTCTGAACAGAGTATGAAACAGGTATTCATTCAACTCTGTCTCTACCTGAGAACATCTTCCACAGAGGCGTGTTCATATATCACAGTACTGTAGAGTCAGCTTGGAGATGCATTGATCCAACACACACGTATAAATGTGCAAATGATATAACATTGGTTATTGTTATGTTTTACAATATGTCACAAATGATATAACATTGGTTATTGTTATGTTTTACAATATGTCACAAATGATATAACATTGGTTATTGTTATGTTTTACAATATGTCACAAATGATATAACATTGGTTATTGTTATGTTTTACAATATGTCACAAATGATATAACATTGGTTATTGTTATGTTTTACAATATGTCACAAATGATATAACATTGGTTATTGTTATGTTTTACAATATGTCACAAATGATATAACATTGGTTATTGTTATGTTTAAAATATGTCACAAATGATATAACATTGGTTATTGTTATGTTTTACAATATGTCACAAATGATATAACATTGGTTATTGTTATGTTTTACAATATGTCACAAATGATATAACATTGGTTATTGTTATGTTTTACAATATGTCACAAATGATATAACATTGGTTATTGTTATGTTTTACAATATGTCACAAATGATATAACATTGGTTATTGTTATGTTTTACAATATGTCACAAATTATATAACATTGGTTATTGTTATGTTTTACAATATGTCACAAATTATATAACATTGGTTATTGTTATGTTTTACAACATGTCACAAATGATATAACATTGGTTATTGTCACAAATGATATAACATTGGTTATTGTTATGTTTTACAATATGTCACAAATTATATAACATTGGTTATTGTTATGTTTTACAATATGTCACAAATTATATAACATTGGTTATTGTTATGTTTTACAATATGTCACAAATGATATAACATTGGTTATTGTTATGTTTTACAATATGTCACAAATGATATAACATTGGTTATTGTTATTGTCATGCAGGTGAAAGAGGACCCAAAAGCGACTTGGCGAAAACAGAGTCTTTAATCCAGTAAAGTAAATACAAACAAAAAAACACAACTTTCACTCGAAATGACGAGGACAAACTGGAGACTCGATCTTGAACAGCAGGTGAACAGCAGGTTGCCTCGGGAAGGCACTTGAACCAGACAGACTCAGACACCTGCTCACCACGCAGCATCTGAGGAAAACACGACACGACAGGGCGATACACAAACACAGCACGGTGAATTCTAGACAAGGAACCGACAGGACAGGAACGGAACACAAAGGAAGAAATAGGGACTCTAATCAGGGGAAAGGATCGGGAACAGGTGTGGGAAGACTAAATGATTGATTAGGGGAATAGGAACAGCTGGGAGCAGGAACGGAACGATAGAGAGAAGAGAGAGCGAGAGAGTGAGAGAGGGAGGGGAGAGAGAGGGATAGAAAGAGGGAAAGAACCTAATAAGACCAGCAGAGGGAAACGAATAGAATGGGAAGCACAGGGACAAGACAAGATAATAAATGACAAAACATGACAGTACCCCCACTCACCGAGCGCCTCCTGGCGCACTCGAGGAGGAATCCTGGCGGCAACGGAGGAAATCATCAATGAGTGAACGGTCCAGCACGTCCCCGAGACGGAACCCAACTCCTCTCCTCAGGACCGTAACCCTCCCAATCCACTAAGTATTGGTGACCCCGTCCCGAACGCATGTCCATGATCTTATGTACCTTGTAAATAGGTGCGCTCTCGACAAGGACGGGAGGGGGGAGGGAAGACGAACGGGGTGCGAAGAAAGGGCTTGACACAGGAGACATGGAAGACAGGATGGGCGCGACGAAGATGTCGCGGAAGAAGCAGTCGCACAGCGACAGGATTGACGACCTGGGAGACACGGAACGGACCAATGAACCGCGGAGTCAACTTACGAGAAGCTGTCGTAAGAGGAAGGTTGCGAGTGGAAAGCCACACTCTCTGGCCGCAACAATACCTTGGACTCTTAATCCTGCGTTTATTGGCGGCTCTCACAGTCTGTGCCCTGTAACGGCAAAGTGCAGACCTCACCCTCCTCCAGGTGCGCTCACAACGTTGGACAAACGCTTGAGCGGAGGGAACGCTGGACTCGGCAAGCTGGGATGAGAACAGAGGAGGCTGGTAACCCAGACTACTCTGAAACGGAGATAACCCGGTAGCAGACGAAGGAAGCGACCAGAGCGTATTCTGCCCAGGGGAGCTGTTCTGCCCAAGACGCAGGGTTTCTGAAAGAAAGGCTGCGTAGTATGCGACCAATCGTCTGATTGGCCCTCTCTGCTTGACCGTTAGACTGGGGATGAAACCCGGAAGAGAGACTGACGGACGCACAATCAAACGACAGAACTCCCTCCAAAACTGTGACGTGAATTGCGGGCCTCTGTCTGAAACGGCGTCTAACGGGAGGCCATGAATTCTGAATACATTCTCGATAATGATTTGTGCCGTCTCCTTAGCGGAAGGAAGTTTAGCGAGGGGAATGAAATGTGCCGCCTTAGAGAACCTATCGACAACCGTAAGAATCACAGTCTTCCCCGCAGACAAAGGCAGACCGGTAATGAAGTCTAGGGCGATGTGAGACCATGGTCGAGAAGGAATGGGGAGCGGTCTGAGACGACCGGCAGGAGGAGAGTTACCCGACTTAGTCTGCGCGCAGTCCGAACAAGCAGCCACGAAACGGCGCGTGTCACGCTCCTGAGTCGGCCACCAAAAGCGCTGGCGAATAGATGCAAGAGTGCCTCGAACACCGGGATGACCAGCTAACTTGGCAGAGTGAGCCCACTGAAGAACAGCCAGACGAGTGGAAACAGGAACGAAAAGGAGGTTACTAGGACAAGCGCGGCGGCGACGCAGTGTGCGTGAGTGCTTGCTTAACCTGTCTTTCAATTCCCCAGACTGTTAACCCGACAACACGCCCATAAGGAAGAATCCCTCGGGATCAGTAGAAGCCACAGAAGAACTAAACAGACGGGATAAGGCATCAGGCTTGGTGTTCTTGCTACCCGGACGGTAAGAAATCACAAACTCGAAACGAGCGAAAAACAACGCCCAACGAGCTTGACGGGCATTAAGTCGTTTGGCAGAACGGATGTACTCAAGGTTCTTATGGTCTGTCCAAACGACAAAAGGAACGGTCGCCCCCTCCAACCACTGTCGCCATTCGCCTAGGGCTAAGCGGATGGCGAGCAGTTCACGGTTACCCACATCATAGTTGCGCTCAGATGGCGACAGGCGATGAGAAAATAAGCGCAAGGATGAACCTTATCGTCAGACTGGAAGCGCTGGGATAGAATGGCTCCCACGCCTACCTCTGAAGCGTCAACCTCGACAATGAATTGTCTAGTGACGTCAGGAGTAACGAGGATAGGAGCGGACGTAAAACGTTCTTTTAGAAGATCAAAAGCTCCCTGGGCGGAACCGGACCACTTAAAACACGTCTTGACAGAAGTAAGAGCTGTGAGAGGGGCAGCAACTTGACCGAAATTACGAATGAAACGCCGATAGAAATTAGCGAAACCTAAAAGCGCTGCAACTCGACACGTGACCTTGGAACGGGCCAATCACTGACAGCTTGGACCTTAGCGGAATCCATCTGAATGCCTTCAGCGGAAATAACGGAACCGAGAAAAGTAACGGAGGAGACATGAAAAGAGCACTTCTCAGACTTTACGTAGAGACAATTCTCTAAAAGGCGCTGTAGAACACGTCGAACGTGCTGAACATGAATCTCGAGTGACGGAGAAAAAATCAGGATATCGTCAAGATAGACAAAAACAAAGATGTTCAGCATGTCTCTCAGAACATCATTAACTAATGCCTGAAAAACAGCTGGCGCATTGGCGAGACCAAACGGCAGAACCCGGTACTCAAAATGCCCTAACGGGAGTGTTAAACGCCGTTTTCCACTCGTCCCCCTCTCTGATGCGCACGAGATGGTAAGCGTTACGAAGGTCCAACTTAGTAAAGCACCTGGCTCCCTGCAGAATCTCGAAGGCTGATGACATAAGGGGGAAGCGGATAACGATTCTTAACCGTTATGTCATTCAGCCCTCGATAATCCACGCAGGGGCGCAGAGTACCGTCCTTCTTCTTAACAAAAGAACCCCGCCCCGGCCGGAGAGGAAGAAGGCACTATGGTACCGGCGTCCAAGAGACACAGACAAATAATCCTCGAGAGCCTTACGTTCGGGAGCCGACAGAGAGTATAGTCTACCCCGAGGAGGAGTGGTCCCCGGAAGGAGATCAATACTACAATCATACGACCGGTGAGGAGGAAGGGAGTTGGCTCGGGACCGACTGAAGACCGTGCGCAGATCATGATATTCCTCCGGCACTCCTGTCAAATCGCCAGGTTCCTCCTGAGAAGTAGGGACAGAAGAAACGGGAGGATGGCAGACATTAAACACTTCACATGACAAGAAACGTTCCAGGATAGGATAGAATTACTAGACCAATTAATAGAAGGATTATGACATACTAGCCAGGGATGACCCAAAACAACAGGTGTAAACGGTGAACGAAAAAATCAAAAAAGAAATAGTCTCACTGTGGTTACCAGATACTGTGAGGTTAAAGGTAGTGTCTCAAATCTGATACTGGGAAGATGACTACCATCTAAGGCGAACATGGGCGTAGGCTTCTCTAACTCTCTGAAAGGAATGTCATGTTTCCGAACCCATGCTTCGTCCATGAAACAACCCTCAGCCCCAGAGTCTATCAAGGCACTACATGTAGCACCCGAACCGGTCCAGCGTAGATGGACCGACAAAGTAGTACAGGATTTTGATGGAGAGACTTGAGTAGTTGCGCTCACCTGTAGCCCTCCGCTTACAGATGAGCTCTGGCTTTTACTGGACATGAATTAACAAAATGTCCAGCAACTCCGCAATAGAGGCACAGGCGGTTGGTGATCCTCCGTTCCCTCTCCTTAGTCGAGATGCGAATCCCTCCCAGCTGCATGGGCTCAGACTCTGAGCCAGAGGAGGAGATGGTTGCGATGCGGAGCAGGGAAACACCGTTGATGCGAGCTCTCTTCCACGAGCCCGGTGACGAAGATCTACCCGTCGTTCTATGCGGATGGCGAGAGCAATCAAAGAGTCCACATCTGAAGGAACCTCCGGGAGAGAATCTCATCCTTAACCACTGCGTGGAGTCCCTCCAGAAAACGAGCGAGCAGCGCCGGCTCGTTCCACTCACTAGAGGCAGCAAGAGTGCGAAACTCAATAGAATAATCCGTTATGGACCGTTCACCTTGGCATAAGGAAGCCAGGGCCCTAGAAGCCTCCCTACCAAAAACTGAACGGTCAAAAACCCGAATCATCTCCTCTTTAAAGTTCTGGAACCTGTTAGAGCAATCAGCCCTTGCCTCCCAGATAGCTGTGCCCCATTCTCGAGCCCGGCCAGTAAGGAGTGAAATGACGTAAGCAACCCGAGCTCTCTCTCTAGAGTATGTGTTGGGTTGGAGAGAGAACACAATCTCACACTGCGTGAGAAAGGAGCGGCACTCAGTGGGCTGCCCGGAGTAGCAAGGTGGGTTATTAACCCTAGGTTCTGGAGGCTCGGCAGGCCAGGAAGTAACAGGTGGCACGAGACGTAGACTCTGGAACTGTCCAGAGAGGTCGGAAACCTGAGCGGCCAGGTTCTCCACGGCATGGCGAGCAGCAGACAATTCCTGCTCGTGTCTGCCGAGCATGGCTCCTTGGATCTCGACGGCAGTGTAACGAGCGTCTGAAGTCGCTGGGTCCATTCCTTGGTCGGTTCCTTCTGTCATGCAGGTGAAAGAGGACCCAAAAGCGACTTGGCGAAAACAGAGTCTTTAATCCAGTAAAGTAAATACAAACAAAAAACACAACTTTCACTCGAAATGACGAGGACAAACTGGAGACTCGATCTTGAACAGCAGGTGAACAGCAGGTTGCCTCGGGAAGGCACTTGAACCAGACAGACTCAGACACCTGCTCACCACGCAGCATCTGAGGAAAACACGACACGACAGGGCGATACACAAACACAGCACGGTGAATTCTAGACAAGGAACCGACAGGACAGGAACGGAACACAAAGGAAGAAATAGGGACTCTAATCAGGGGAAAGGATCGGGAACAGGTGTGGGAAGACTAAATGATTGATTAGGGGAATAGGAACAGCTGGGAGCAGGAACGGAACGATAGAGAGAAGAGAGCGAGAGAGTGAGAGAGGGAGGGGGAGAGAGAGGGATAGAAAGAGGGAAAGAACCTAATAAGACCAGCAGAGGGAAACGAATAGAATGGGAAGCACAGGGACAAGACAAGATAATAAATGACAAAACATGACAGTTATGTTTTACAATATGTCACAAATGATATAACATTGGTTATCGTTATGTTTTACAATATGTCACAAATGATATGACATTGGTTATTGTTATGTTTTACACTATGTCACAAATTATATAAAATTGGTTATTGTTATGTTTTACAATATGTCACAAATGATATAACATTGGTTATTGTTATGTTTTACAATATGTCACAAATGATATAACATTGGTTATTGTTATGTTTTACAATGTCACAAATGATATAACATTGGTTATTGTTATGTTTTACAATATGTCACAAATGATATAACATTGGTTATTGTTATGTTTAAAATATGTCACAAATTATATAACATTGGTTATTGTTATGTTTTACAATATGTCACAAATTATATAACATTGGTTATTGTTATGTTTTACAAAATGTCACAAATGATATAACATTGGTTATTGTTATGTTTTACAATATGTCACAAATGATATGACATTGGTTATTGTTATGTTTTACAATATGTCACAAATGATATGACATTGGTTATTGTTATGCACACATGACTGTAAGTTGCTTTGGATAAAAGCGTCTGCTAAATGGCATATATTATTATTATTATATTATTATGTTTTACAACATGTCACAAATTATATAACATTGGTTATTTTTATGTTTTACAATATGTCACAAATTATATAACATTGGTTATTGTTATGTTTTACAATATGTCACAAATTATATAACATTGGTTATTGTTATGTTTGACAATATGTCACAAATTATATAACATTGGTTATTGTTATGTTTTACAATATATCACAAATGATATAACATTGGTTATTGTTATGTTTTACAATATGTCACAAATGATATAACATTGGTTATTGTTATATTTTACAATATGTCTCAAATTATATAACATTGGTTATTGTTATGTTTTACAATATGTAAGTCGCT
>NW_025754092.1:0-9652 GCF_021184085.1 Oncorhynchus gorbuscha | reverse complement strand
TGTCATGTTTGTCATTTATTGTCATGTCTTGTCCCTGTGCTCCCCATGCTATTCGTTTCCCTCTGCTGGTCTTGTTTGGTTCTATCCCTCTCTCTCCCCCTCCCTCTCTCACTCTCTCGCTCTCTCTTCTCTCTGTCGTTCCGTTCCTGCTCCCAGCTGTTCCTATTCCCCTAATCATCATTTAGTCTTCCCACACCTGTTCCCGATCCTTTCCCCTGATTAGATTCCCTATTTATTCCTTTGTAATCCGTTCCTGTTCCGTCGGTTCCTTATATTGTATATTCCATGCTGTGATTGCGTTTAGCCCCTGTCCTGTCGTGTTTTTGCATTGATTGTGTATCACCCTGTTCTGTCGTGTTTTGTGCCTTCATCAGACGCTGCGTGTGAGCAGGTGTCTCAGTCGACTACGGCCTGCGCCTACCCGGGCGACCTGCAGTCTGTGGCCGCTTCTCAGTTGTTTTCCCCTCTACAAATCTAGAGGATGTCAGTTATTCCGTTTTGAACATTATTAAACTCTGCTTCTGTTAAGTCGCTTTTGGGTCCTCTTTTACCAGCATGACAGAAGGAACCGACCAAGGAATGGACCCAGCGACTTCAGACGCTCGTTACACTGCCGTCGAGGTTCAAGGAGCCATGCTCGGCAGACACGAGCAGGAATTGTCTGCTGCTCGCCATGCCGTGGAGAACCTGGCCGCTCAGGTTTCCGACCTCTCTGGACAGTTCCAGAGTCTCGTCTCGTGCCACCTGTTACTCCCTGGCCTGCCGAGCCTCAGAACCCAGGGTTAATAACCCACCTTGCTACTCAGGGCAGCCCACTGAGTGCCGCTCCTTTCTCACGCAGTGTGAGATTGTGTTCTCTCTCAACCCCACATACTCTAGAGAGAGAGCTCGGGAGTTGCTTACGTCATTTCACTCCTTACTGGCCGGGCTGAAATGGGGCACAGCTATCTGGGAGGCAAGGGCTGATTGCTCTAACAGATTCCAGAACTTTAAAGAGGAGATGATTCGGGTTTTTGACCGTTCAGTTTTTTTGGTGAGGAGGCTTCTAGGGCCCTGGCTTCCTTATGCCAAGGTGAACGGTCCATAACGGATTATTCCATTGAGTTTCGCACTCTTGCTGCTCTAGTGAGTGGAGCGAGCCGGCGCTGCTCGCTCGTTTTCTGGAGGACTCACGCAGTTAAGGATGAGATTCTTTCCGGGAGGTTCCTTCAGATGTGGACTCTTTGATTGCTCTGCGCCATCCGCATAGAGCGGCGGGTAGATCTTCGTCACCGGGCTCGTGGAAGAGAGCTCGCATCAACGGTGTTTCCCTGCTCCGCATCGCAACCATCTCCCTCCTCTGGCTTTGAGACTGAGCCCATGCAGCTGGGAGGGATTCGCATCTCGAATAAGGAGAGGAACAGAGGATCACCAGCCGCCTGTCTCTATTGCGGAGTTGCTGGACATTTTGTTATTTCATGTCAGTAAGAGGCCAGAGCCCATCAGTAAGCGGAGGGCTACTGGTGAGCGCTACTACTCAGGTCCTTCATCTAGATCTTGTACTACTATGTCGGTCCATCTACGCTGGACCGGTTCGGGTGCTACATGCAGTGCTTTGATTGACTCTGGGGCTGAGGGTTGTTTCATGGACGAAGCATGGGCTCGGAAACATAACATTCCTTTCAGACCGTTAGACAGGCCTACGCCCATGTTTGCCTTAGATGGTAGTCATCTTCCCAGTATCAAGTTTGAGACACTACCTTTAACTCTCACAGTATCTGGTAACCACAGTGAGACTATGTCTTTTTTGATTTTCCGTTCACCGTTTACACCTGTTGTTTTGGGTCACCCCTGGCTTGTATGTCATAATCCTTCTATTAATTGGTCTAGTAATTCTATCCTATCCTGGAACGTTTCTTGTCATGTGAAGTGTTTAATGTCTGCCATCCCTCCCATTTCTTCTGTCCCTACTTCTCAGGAGGAACCTGGCGATTTGACAGGAGTGCCGGAGGAATATCATGATCTGCGCACGGTCTTCAGTCGGTCCCGAGCCAACTCCCTTCCTCCTCACCGGTCGTATGATTGTAGTATTGATCTCCTTCCGGGGACCACTCCTCCTCGAGGTAGACTATACTCTCTGTCGGCTCCCGAACGTAAGGCTCTCGAGGATTATTTGTCTGTGTCTCTTGGCGCCGGCACCATAGTGCCTTCTTCCTCTCCGGCCGGGCGGGGTTCTTTTTGTTAAGAAGAAGGACGGTACTCTGCGCCCCTGCGTGGATATCGAGGCTGAATGACATAACGGTTAAGAATCGTTATCCGCTTCCCCTTATGTCATCAGCCTTCGAGATTCTGCAGGAGCCAGGTGCTTTACTAAGTTGGACCTTCGTAACGCTTACCATCTCGTGCGCATCAGAGGGGGGCGAGTGGAAAAGCGGCGTTTAATACTCCGTTAGGGCATTTTGAGTACCGGGTTCTGCCGTTCGGTCTCGCCAATGCGCCAGCTGTTTTTCAGGCATTAGTTAATGATGTTCTGAGAGACATGCTGAACATTTTGTTTTTGTCTATCTTGACGATATCCTGATTTTTCTCCGTCACTCGAGATTCATGTTCAGCACGTTCGACGTGTTCTACAGCGCCTTTTAGAAATTGTCTCTACGTAAAGGCTGAGAAGTGCTCTTTTCATGTCTCCTCCGTTACTTTTCTCGGTTCTGTTATTTCCGCTGAAGGCATTCAGATGGATTCCGCTAAGGTCAAGCTGTCAGTGATTGGCCCGTTCAAGGTCACGTGTCGAGTTGCAGCGCTTTTAGGTTTTCGCTAATTTCTATCGGCGTTTCATTCGTAATTTAGGTCAGATTGCTGCCCCTCTCACAGCTCTTACTTCTGTCAAGACGTGTTTTAAGTGGTCGGTTCCGCCCAGGAAGCTTTTTGATCTTCTAAAAGAACGTTTTACGTCCGCTCCTATCCTCGTTACTCCTGACGTCACTAGACAATTCATTGTCGAGGTTGGCCTTCAGAGGTAGGCGTGGGAGCCATTCTATCCCAGCGCTTCCAGTCTGACGATAAGGTTCATCCTTGCGCTTATTTTCTCATCGCCTGTCGCCATCTGAGCGCAACTATGATGTGGGTAACCGTGAACTGCTCGCCATCCGCTTAGCCCTAGGCGAATGGCGACAGTGGTTGGGAGGGCGACCGTTCCTTTTGTCGTTTGGACAGACCATAAGAACCTTGGTACATCCGTTCTGCCAGCGACTTAATGCCCGTCAAGCTCGTTGGGCGTTGTTTTTCGCTCGTTTCGAGTTTGTGATTTCTTACCGTCCGGGTAGCAAGAACACCAAGCCTGATGCCTTATCCCGTCTGTTTAGTTCTTCTGTGGCTTCTACTGATCCCGAGGGATTCTTCCTTATGGGCGTGTTGTCGGGTTAACAGTCTGGGAATTGAAAGACAGGTTAAGCAAGCACTCACGCACACTGCGTCGCCGCGCGCTTGTCCTAGTAACCTCCTTTTTCGTTCCTGTTTCCACTCGTCTGGCTGTTCTTCAGTGGGCTCACTCTGCCAAGTTAGCGGGTCATCCCGGTGTTCGAGGCACTCTTGCGTCTGATTCGCCAGCGCTTTTGGTGGCCGACTCAGGAGCGTGACACGCGCCGTTTCGTGGCTGCCTGTTCGGACTGCGCGCAGACTAAGTCGGGTAACTCTCCTCCTGCCGGTCGTCTCAGACCGCTCCCCATTCCTTCTCGACCATGGTCTCACATTGCCTTAGACTTCATTACCGGTCTGCCTTTGTCTGCGGGGGAAGACTGTGATTCTGACGGTTGTCGATAGGTTCTCTAAGGCGACACATTTCATTCCTCGCTAAACTTCCTTCCGCTAAGGAGACGGCACAAATCATTATTGAGAATGTATTCAGAATTCATGGCCTCCCCGTTAGACGCCGTTTTCAGACAGAGGTCCGCAATTCACGTCACAGTTTGGAGGGAGTTCTGTCGTTTGATTGGTGCGTCCGTCGGTCTCTCTTCCGGGTTTCATCCCCAGTCTAACGGTCAAGCAGAGAGGGCCAATCAGACGATTGTGGTCGCATACTCGCAGCCTTTCTTTCAGAAACCCTGCGTCTTGGGCAGAACAGCTCCCTGGGCAGAATACGCTCACAATTCCTTCCTTCGTCTGCTACCGGGTTATCTCCCGTTTCAGAGTAGTCTGGGTTACCAGCCTCCTCTGTTCTCATCCCAGCTTGCCGAGTCCAGCGTTCCCTCCGCTCAAGCGTTTGTCCACGTTGTGGCGCACCTGGAGGAGGGTGAGGTCTGCACTTTGCCGTTACAGGGCACAGACGGTGAGAGCCGCCAATAAACGCAGGATTAAGAGTCCAAGGTATTGTTGCGGCCAGAGAGTGTGGCTTTCCACTCGCAACCTTCCTCTTACGACAGCTTCTCGTAAGTTGACTCCGCGGTTCATTGGTCCGTTCCGTGTCTCCCAGGTCGTCAATCCTGTCGCTGTGCGATTGCTTCTTCCGACATCTTCGTCGCGTCCATCCTGTCTTCCATGTCTCCTGTGTTAAGCCCTTTCTTCGCACCCCGTTCGTCTTCCCTCCCCCTCCCGTCCTTGTCGAGAGCGCACCTATTTACAAGGTACATAAAATTATGGACATGCGTTCTCGGGACGGGGTCACTAATACCTAGTGGATTGGGAGGGTTACGGTCCTGAGGAGAGGAGTTGGGTTCCGTCTCGGACGTGCTGGACCGTTCGCTCATCGATGATTTCCTCCGTTGCCGCCAGGATTCCTCCTCGAGTGCGCCAGGAGGCGCTCGGTGAGTGGGGGGTACTGTCATGTTTGTCATTTATTGTCATGTCTTGTCCCTGTGCTCCCCATGCTATTCGTTTCCCTCTGCTGGTCTTGTTTGGTTCTATCCCTCTCTCCCCCTCCCTCTCTCGCTCTCTCTCTCTCTCTTCTCTCTGTCGTTCCGTTCCTGCTCCCAGCTGTTCCTATTCCCCTAATCATCATTTAGTCTTCCCACACCTGTTCCCGATCCTTTCCCTGATTAGATTCCCCTATTTATTCCTTTGTAATCCGTTCCCTGTTCCGCCGGTTCCTTATATTGTATATTCCATGCTGTGATTGCGTTTCGCCCTGTCCTGTCGTGTTTTTTGCCGTGATTGTGTATCACCCTGTTCTGTCGTGTTTTGTGCCTTCATCAGACGCTGCGTGTGAGCAGGTGTCTCAGCCGACTACGGCCTGCGCCTACCCGGGCGACCTGCAGTCTGTGGCCGCTTCTCCAGTTGTTTTCCCTCTACAAATCTAGAGGATGTCAGTTATTCCGTTTTGAACATTATTAAACTCTGCTTCTGTTAAGTCGCTTTTGGGTCCTCTTACCAGCATGACATTTACGTATACAATAATATGAAATTCTCTGAGACCAGGTTGCATGTGGATGCAGGCAATGGTCCATATCATCACATAGAGATGAGAACGCATAGCTCACTATTCTCCACCACTTCCAAGGTCAAGCTGTAACACGCGCTCTTTAGGACACCCATTTGAACATGTTCATAATAGCCCCCACCCACCCCCCCTCTCTCTCGTTCTCTTCTCCTCTGTCTCTGAAGATAGACTAAACTGTGTTAAACTAATGTGCACTGATTTTAATAACACAGAGAGTATGTTGACATTTATCATGCTGTGTTGAGCTTACCTCAGCCTAAGTTTATTCTCTCTCTCTCTCTCTCTCTGTCTCTCTCTCTCTCTCTCTCTCCCCCTCTTACCTCAGCCCAAGTTTATTCTCTCTCTCTGTCTCTCTCTCTGTCTCTCTCTCTCTCTCTCTCTCTCTCTCTCTCTCTCTCTCTCTCTCTCTCTCTCTCTCTCTCTCTCTCTCTCTCTCTTACCTCAGCCCAAGTTTATTCTCTCTCTCTCTCTCTCTCTCTCTCTCTCTCTCTCTCTCTCTCTCTCTCTCTCTCTCCCTCTCTTACCTCAGCCCAAGTTTATTCTCTCTCTCTCTCTCTGTCTCTCTCTCTCTCTCTCTCTCTCTCTCTCTCTCTCTCTCTCTCTCTCTCTCTCTCTCTCTCTCCCTCTCTCCCTCTCTCTTACCTCAGCCCCAAGTTTATTCTCTCTCTCTCCCTCTCTCTCTCTCTCTCTCTCTCTCTCTCTCTCTCTCTCTCTCTCCCTCTCTTACCTCAGCCTCCAAGTTTATTTTCTCTCTCTCTCTCTCTCTCTCTCTCTCTCTCTCTCTCTCTCTCTCTCTCTCTCTCTCTCTCTCTCTCTCTCTCTCTTACCTCAGCCCACGTTCATTCTCTCAATTCAATGTAAGGGCTTTATGGCATGGGAAACATATGCTTACATTGTCAAAGCAGGTGAAATAGGTAATAAACACTTTGTGAAACAATTACAGTAAACATTACACTTACAAAGTTCCAAAAGAATGAAGACATTTCAAATGTCATATCATGTCTATATTTTTTTATAGAATATTTGACTTTAACCTTTATTTATTTGTTTACAGTGTTGTAATGATGTGCAAATAGTTAAAGTACAAAAAGGGAGAGTTTATCAACATTTGGATTTGTTTTTGAATTCTTTGTAATCTGAGGGAAATATGTGTCTCTAATATGGTCATACATTTGGCAGAAGATTAGGAAGTGCAGCTCAGTTTCCACCTCATTTTGTGGGCAGTGGGCACCTAGCTTGTCTTCTCTTGAAGATGCCTATCCCACGGTAGTTATTGGGGTCAAATTTGTCTCCACTTTTTGTGGATTGGGGTGATCAGTCCTTGGTTCCAAATATTGGGGAATATGCCAGAGTTGAGGACGATGTTAAAGAGGTTTAATATAACCAATTGGAATTTATGGTCTGTATATTTGATCATTTCATTGAGGATACCATCAACCCCACATGGCTTTTTGGGGCTGGAGGGTTTGTATTTAGTCCTGTAGTTCAGTCAATGTAATTGGAGTCCAATGGTTTCTCGTAGTCTTTAATAGTTGATTCTAAGGTTTGTATTTGATCATGTACGGAAATGTTTTTGCTGTTTGTTCTTTGTTATGGAGGCAAACGGATTGGAGAACACGTCTCTGTTTTGGATACAACTCTTCCTGTTGTTGTTTGTTTAGAGTTTTCCAATTCTCCCAGTTGTGGTTAGATTCTATGAATTATTCAGTTCCATTGACTTGATGTCTGATGTTCTTTTTCCCCCATAGTGTATTTCAAATCAAATCAAATTGTATTTGTCATACAACAGGTGAAATGCTTACTTTACAAGCCCTTAACCAACAATGCAGTTTTAAGAAATGTGTAACAAATAATTAAAGAGCAGCAGTAAAACAACAATAGCGAGGCTATATACAGGGGGGTACCGGCACAGAGTCGATGTCCAGGGGCACCGGTTAGTCGAGGTAATTGAGTTAATATGTGAATGTAGGTCAAGTTTTTAAAGTGACTTAAGCATAGATAATAACAGAGATTAGCAGCAGCATTAAATCAAATGTATTTATTTATATAGCCCTTCGTACATCAGCTGATATCTCAAAGTGCTGTACAGAAACCCAGCCTAAAAACCCCAAAACAGCAAGCAATCGCTCCAGTTGCCAGATCTATAAGACACATGGTAGCTTGCGCCTACTGAGTTGTGAGAACTGGCATCATAAAGATTCAGGTTTTGATCAGGCTGTAACCAGTCAGGAGTAAGCGTTACCACTTCTCTGCCCTGCTCCGCTCCCCCTACCACTGAGGAAGTACAGTTCCGCCTCAGCCCAGTCAAAACTGTTCGCTGCTCTGGCCCCCAATGGTGGAACAAACTCCTCACGACGCCAGGACAGCGGAGTCAATCACCACCTTCCGGAGACACCTGAAACCCCACCTCTTAAGGAATACCTAGGATAGGATAAAGTAATCCTTCACCCCCCTTAAAAGATTTAGATGCACTTTATTGTAAAGTGGCTGTTCCACTGATGTCATAAGGTGAATGCACCACTTGTAAGTCGCCTTCTGATAAGAGCGTCTGCTAAATGACTTAAATGTAAATGTAATGTAAGAAACCTAGAGAGGAACCAGGCTATGTGTGGGGTGGCCAGTCCTCTTCTGGCTGAAGCCGGTGGAGATTATAACAGAACATGGCCAAGATGTTCAAATGTTCATAAATGAACCAGCATGGTCGAATAATAATAAGGCAGAACAGTTGAAACTGAGCAGCAGCACAGTCAGGTGGACTGGGGACAGCAAGGAGTCATGTTTGTTTGATTAGAATGTGTCTGGTTTATGGAGCTGAGGGACCAAATCAGTAGATGCTGCACAAACCTTTAACTGGCCTAGAAGATGTGCTCGGATTTAAAAAGCACCTTGTAGTTGATCTCAGAACCAGATCTCGCCATGTTGTTAAATCTCATCGGCCAATGAATAATAATAGGTTTTTGTAGTTAAAGAGGGGGGAAATGCAAATAGTCTGGGTGGCCATTTGATTAGATGTTCAGGACTCTTATGGCTTGGAGGTAGAAGCTGCTTAGAAGTGTTATGCAGGTGAATGAGGACCCAAAAGCGACTTAGCGAAAACAGAGTCTTTATTCCAATAAAAGGCAAAAGTAATAATCCAGGAAAACTCAAGACGAAAACAAAACAGGAAAAAACTTAAATCCACTCGTAGTAACGAGGACAGACTGGAGACTCGACCATTGACTGCAGGTTGCTTCGGGAAGGCACCGACCGTAGCAGACTAAGGCACCTGCTCACACGCAGCATCTGAAGGAGACAAGACACGACAGGGCGAGACAAGGACACAGCACAGCGAACATCATACAAGGATCCGACAAGGACAGAAGCGGAAAACAAGGGAGAAATAGGGACTCTAATCAGAGGGACAAAATAGGGGACAGGTGTGAAAAGACTAAATGAGTGAGTTAGGAGAATGAGGAACAGCTGGGAGCAGGAACGGAACGATAGAGAGAGGAGAGAGAGGAGGGAGAGAGAGGGATAGAAAAAGGGAACGAACCTAATAAGACCAGCAGGGGGAAACGAACAGAAGGGAAAGCACAATGACAAGACAATATATGACAAAACATGACAAGAAGCCTCTTGGACCTAGACTTGGCACTCCGGTACCACTTGCCGTGTGGTAGCAGAGAGAACAGTCTATGACTAGGGTGGCTGGAGTCTTTGACCATTTTTAAGGCCTTCCTCTGACACCACCTGTCATGTTTTGTCTTATTTTGTCTTGTCATTTTGCTTTTCCCTCTGTTCGTTTTCCCCCTGCTGGTCTTTTTAGGTTCGTTCCCCTCTTTCTCTCTTCCTCCCTCTCTCTCTTCTCTCTATCGCTCCGTTCCTGCTCCCAGCTGTTCCTATTCCCTAATCAATCATTTAGTCTTCCCACACCTGTTCCCTATCCTTCCCCCTGATTAGAGTCCCTATTTCTCCCCTTGTTTTCCGTTTCTGCCCTGTCGGATCCTTGTCTATTGTTCACCGTGCTGTGTCTGTGTATCGCCCTGTCGTGTCGTGTTTCCCTCAGATGCTGCGTGGTGAGCAGGTGTCTGAGTCTGCTACGTTCAAGTGCCTTCCCGAGGCAACCTGCAGTTCTTGATCGAGTCTCCAGTCTGTTCTCGTCATTACGAGTGGAATTATGCCTTATGATTGTAAATTTACTTTACTGGATTAAAGACTCTGTTTTCGCCAAGTCGCTCGGGTCCTCATTCGACCTGCATAACA
>NW_025754091.1:7500-9652 GCF_021184085.1 Oncorhynchus gorbuscha | reverse complement strand
GGGAAGGGAACCGGCCAACAGACTGACAGGGTGCCGTAGGGAAGGGAACCGGCCAACAGACTGACAGGGTGCTGTAGGGAAGGGAACCGGCCAACAGACTGACAGGGTGCTGTAGGAAGGGAACCGGCCAACAGACTGACAGGGTGCTGTAGGGGAAGGGAACCGGCCAACAGACTGACAGGGTGCTGTAGGGAAGGGAACCGGCCAACAGACTGACAGGGTGCTGTAGGAAGGGAACCGCCAACAGACTGACGGGTGCTGTAGGGAAGGAACCGCCAACAGACTGACGTGCTGTGGAAGGGAACCGCCAACAGACTGACGGGTGCTGTAGGGAAGGGAACCGCCAACAGACTGACGGGTGCTGTAGGGAAGGAACCGGCCAACAGACTGACGGGGTGCTGTAGGAAGGAACCGGCCAACAGACTGACGGGTGCTGTAGGGAAGGGAACCGCCAACAGACTGACGGGGTTCTGTAGGGAAGGGAACCGGCCAACAGACTGGACGGGGTTCTGTAGGAAGGAACCGGCCAACAGACTGACGGGGTGCCGGGAACCGGCCAACAGACTGGAGGGAAGGGAACCGGCCAACAGACTGACAGGGTGTCAGAGGGGAAGGGAACCGGCCAACAGACTGACAGGGTGTCAGAGGGAAGGAACCGCCAACAGACTGACAGGGTGCCGTAGGGAAGGGAACCGGCCAACAGACTGACAGGGTGCTGTAGGAAGGGAACCGGCCAACAGACTGACAGGGTTCTGTAGGAAGGGAACCGGCCAACAGACTGACAGGGTTCTGTAGGAAGGGAACCGGCCAACAGACTGACAGGGTTCTGTAGGGAAGGGAACCGGCCAACAGACTGACAGGGTTCTGTAGGGAAGGGAACCGGCCAACAGACTGACAGGGTGCCGTAGGGAAGGGAACCGGCCAACAGACTGACAGGGTGCCGTAGGAAGGGAACCGGCCAACAGACTGACAGGGTGCCGTAAGGAACCGGACTGACAGGGTGCCGTAGGGAAGGGAACCGGCCAACAGACTGACAGGGTGCCGTAGGGAAGGGAACCGGCCAACAGACTGACAGGGTGCCGTAGGGAAGGGAACCGGCCAACAGACTGACAGGGTGCCGTAGGGAAGGGAACCGGCCAACAGACTGACAGGGTGCCGCCGGCCAACAGACTGACAGGGTTCCGTAGGGGGAAGGGAACCGGCCAACAGACTGACAGGGTGCTGTAGGGAAGGGAACCGGCCAACAGACTGACAGGGTGCTGTAGGGAAGGGAACCGGCCAACAGACTGACAGGGTGCTGTAGGGAAGGGAACCGGCCAACAGACTGACAGGGTTCTGTAGGGAAGGGAACCGGCCAACAGACTGACAGGGTGCTGTAGGGAAGGGAACCGGCCAACAGACTGACAGGGTGCTGTAGGAAGGGAACCGGCCAACAGACTGACAGGGTGCTGTAGGGAAGGGAACCGGCCAACAGACTGACAGGGTGCTGTAGGGAAGGGAACCGGCCAACAGACTGACAGGGTGCTGTAGGGGAAGGGAACCGCCAACAGACTGACAGGGTGCCGTAGGGAAGGAACCGCCAACAGACTGACAGGGTGCCGTAGGGAAGGGAACCGCCAACAGACTGACAGGGTGCCGAGGGAAGGGAACCGGCCAACAGACTGACAGGGTGCCGTAGGGAAGGGAACCGGCCAACAGACTGACAGGGTGCCCGGCCAACAGACTGACAGGTGGAAGGGAACCGGCCAACAGACTGACAGGGTGCCGTAGGGAAGGGAACCGGCCAACAGACTGACAGGGTGCCGTAGGGAAGGGAACCGGCCAACAGACTGACAGGGTGCCGTAGGGAAGGGAACCGGCCAACAGACTGACAGGGTTCTGTAGGGAAGGGAACCGGCCAACAGACTGACAGGGTGCTGTAGGGAAGGGAACCGGCCAACAGACTGACAGGGTTCTGTAGGGAAGGGAACCGGCCAACAGACTGACAGGGTTCTGTCTTTCCTTCCCTGATCAGAGAGTTATTAAAAATTAAACAAGGACAAACAGAGGACAGGAGCACATCTCTGGGAGCGTCCACTCACACACACACACACACACACACACACACACACACACACACACACACACACACACACACACACACACACACACA
>NW_025754091.1:0-5000 GCF_021184085.1 Oncorhynchus gorbuscha | reverse complement strand
GTCTGAGCACTATATCCAAAGGGAACATTTGGGGTGCCAAATTTCCCCAACTTCAGGTTTATTTTTACACAGGGTGTGTGTGTGTGTGTGTGTGTGTGTGTGTGTGTGTGTGTGTGTGTGTGTGTGTGTGTGTGTGTGTGTGTGTGTGTGTGTGTGTGTGTGTGTGTGTGTGTGTGTGTGTGTGTGTGTGTGTGTGTGTGTGTGTGTGTGTGTGTGTGTGTGTGTGTGTGTGTGTGTGTGTAATCCCTGTATTTGAGACTTTCCTACATGGACGTGAGCTGCCAAATACTCTCTAGAATAGAGACAGCTAATTATGAATCATATACCAGTTTATAGTCAGAGCAGGATGTGTGTGTGTGTGTATAGTTGTGTGTAAAAGTGTATGTGTATTTGTGTGTGTGTAGTGTGTGTGTGTAGTGTGTGCAGTACTGCGTGTGTGTGTGTAGGTGTGTGTGTGTAGTGTGTGTACCGCATATTATTGTAGTGTGTGTAGTACTGCGTGTGTGTGTAGGTGTGTGTGTGTAGTGTGTGTAGTACTGTGTGTGTGTGTAGGTGTTTGTGTGTAAGTGTGTGTGTGTGTGTAGTACTGCGTGTGTGTGTAGGTATGTGTGTATAGTTGTGTGTAAGAGTGTATGTTATTGTGTGTGTGTAGTGTGTGTGTGTGTGTAGTGTGTGTAGTACTGCATATGTGTGTAGTGTGTGTAGTACTGCGTGTGTGTGTAGGGTGTGTATGTGTGTAGTGTGTGTAGTACTGCGTGTGTGTGTAGGTGTGTGTGTGTGTAGTGTGTGTAGTGTGTGTAGTACTGCGTGTGTGTGTAGTGTGTGTGTGTGTGTGTGTAGTGTGTGTAGTACTGCGTGTGTGTGTAGTGTGTGTAGTACTGCGTGTGTGTGTAGGTGTGTGTGTGTAGTGTGTGCAGTACTGCGTGTATGTGTAGGTGTGTGTGTGTAGTGTGTGTAGGTGTAGTGTGTGTAGTGTGTGTAGTACTGCATGTGTGTGTAGTGTGTGTGTGTGTGTGTGTGTAGTGTGTGTAGTACTGCGTGTGTGTGTAGTGTGTGTAGTACTGCGTGTGTGTGTAGGTGTGTGTGTGTAGTGTGTGCAGTACTGCGTGTGTGTGTAGGTGTGTGTGTGTAGGTGTGTGTAGTGTGTGTAGTACTGCGTGTGTGTGTAGGTGTGTGTGTGTGTGTGTGTGTGTAGTACTGCGTGTGTGTGTAGGTGTGTGTGTGTGTGTGTAGGTGTGTGTAGTGTGTGTAGTACTGCGTGTGTGTGTAGTGTGTGTGTGTGTAGGTGTGTGTAGTGTGTGTAGTACTGTGTGTGTGTAGGTGTGTGTTGTGTAGTGTGTGTGAGTGTGTGTGGTACTGCGTGTGTGTGTAGGTGTGTGTGTGTGTAGGTGTGTGTGTAGTGTATGTAGTACTGCGTGTGTGTGTGTAGGTGTGTGTGTGTGTGTAGTGTATGTAGTACTGCGTGTGTGTGTAGGTGTGTGTGTGTAGGGTAATGTGTGTGTAATACTGCGTGTATGTGTATTGTGTGTGTACTGCGTGTGTGTGTAGTGTTGTGTAGTACTGCGTGTGTGTAGTGTGTGTAGTACTGCGTGTGTGTGTAGTGTGTGTGTGTGTGAGGTGTGTGTGTGTAGTGTGTGTGTAGTACTGCGTGTGTGTGTAGGTGTGTGTGTGTAGGTGTGTGTGTGTAGTGTATGTAGTACTGCGTGTGTGTGTGTAGGTGTGTGTGTGTGGGTAGTGTTTGTAGTACTGCGTGTGTGTGTGTAGGTGTGTGTGTGTAGAGTGTGTGTGTGTAGTGTATGTAGTACTGCGTGTGTGTGTAGGTGTGTGTGTGTGTAGTGTGTATTTACTGCTTGTGTGTGTAGGTGTGTGTGTATCTTTACAATAGACATTATAAATGGAAGGAGGATGAAAGTCAATAGAGAAAAACATAGGAGATGTACAACATATTAATCTACCTACTTCTCTCTGAGTGTCTCCGCCCCTCCGCCTCCCCGCCTCTCTCTCCGCCTCTCTCTCCGCCTCTCTCTCCACCTCCCTCTCCGCCTCCCTCTCCACCTCTCTCTTCGCCTCTCTCTCCGCCTCTCTCTCCGCCTCTCTCTCCGCCTCTCTCTCCGCCTCTCTCTCCACCTCCCTCTCCGCCTCCCTCTCCACCTCTCTCTTCGCCTCTCTCTCCGCCTCTCTCTCCGCCTCTCCGCCTCCTTTGAACAAACTCTACAGCACTACACGGACACACTGATAACCCTTCACTAACACACTGATACCCCTTCACTAACACACTGATACCCCTTCACTAACACACTGATACCCCTTCACTAACACACTGATACCCCTTCACTAACACACTGATACCCCTTCACTAACACACTGATAACCCTTCCCCTTCACTAACACACTGATACCCCTTCACTAACACACTGATACCCCTTTACTAACACACTGATACCCCTTCACTAACACACTGATACCCCTTCACTAACACACTGATACCCCTTCACTAACACACTGATACCCCTTCCCCTTCACTAACACACTGATTCCCCTTCACTAACACACTGATACCCCTTCCCCTTCACTAACACACTGATACCCCTTCACTAACACACTGATACCCCTTCCCCTTCACTAACACACTGATACCCCTTCACTAACACACTGATACCCCTTCCCCTTCACTAACACACTGATTCCCCTTCACTAACACACTGATACCCCTTCACTAACACACTGATACCCCTTCACTAACACACTGATACCCCTTCACTAACACACTGCTACCCCTTCCCCTTCACTAACACACTGCTACCCCTTCACTAACACACTGATACCCCTTCACTAACACACTGACACCCCTTCACTAACACACTGATACCCCTTCACTAACACACTGATACCCCTTCCCCTTCACTAACACACTGATACCCCTTCCCCTTCACTAACACACTGATACCCCTTCCCCTTCACTAACACACTGATACCCCTTCACTAACACATTGATACCCCTTCACTAACACACTGATACCCCTTCACTAACACACTGATACTCTCCTCCCCTCTCTCTCGTCTCTCTATCCTCTATGTCCTCCTCTCTCTCTCCTCCTCTCTATCCTCTCTAACCTTCTCTCTATCCTCTCTAACCTTCTCTCTATCCTCTCTAACCTTCTCTCTATCCTCTCTAACCTTCTCTCTATCCTCTCTATCCTTCTCTCTGTGTCCTCTCTCTCCTCCTCTCTATCTGCCTCTCTCTCTCTCCCTCTCTCCTTGTGATCTCTCTCCTCCCTCTGAACTAGTTTATCTTCCTCTGTCTCTCATTCTTCCCTCTCACCATGTTCTCCTCTCTCTGTCCCTATATTTCCTCTACTATCTAAAACATAAGTCATTTACTCCCTCTCTCTTTCTCCTCTCATTCCCTCCCTCCATCTTTCTTTCTCCTCTCCTTCCCTCCCTCCCTCTCTCTTTCTCCTCTCCTTCCCTCCCTCCCTCTCTCTTTCTCCTCTCCTTCCCCCCTCCCTCTCTCTCTCTCCTCTCCTTCCCTCCCCCTCTCTCTTCCTCCTCTCCTTTCTTACACCCCTCTCCACCCTCTGTCTTTCTCTCTCTCTATCCCCTCTACAGTGTACCGCTCTACAGCGACAGAGGAAGGGACTCAGACTCTGAGGTTTGAGTTTCATGGCCTCTGCAGTCCTAGCCCCAGCTGTACACACACACACACACACACACACACACACACACACACACACACACACACACACACACACACACACACACACACACACACACACACACACACACACACACACACACACACACACACACACACACACACACTGCCCTGCTGCAGTGGTCCTGGCTGAGTGACTGAGGGGAAGAGGAGCTGTACTGCAGTGATGGTTCCTCCCTCCCTTCTTTTCTCTACATTCCCTCTCTCCTTTCTACCTTCCCTCTCTCCTTACTACCTTCCCTCTCTCCTTACTACCTTCCCTCTCTCCTTACTACCTTCCCTCTCTCCTTACTACCTTACTACCTTCCCTCTCTCCTTACTACCTTACTACCTTCCCTCTCTCCTTACTACCTTCCCTCTCCTTGCTACCTTACTACCTTCCCTCTCTCCTTACTACCTTACTACCTTCCCTCTCTCCTTGCTACCTTACTACCTTCCCTCTCTCCTTACTACCTTACTACCTTCCCTCTCTCCTTACTACCTAACTACCTTCCCTCTCTCCTTACTACCTTACTACCTTCCTACCGTTCTCTACATTCCCTCTCTCTTACTACTGTTCCCTGCAGTCCTACTCTCCCTTACTACTGTTCTCTCACCCCTCAGAACACACATGGTGGATCCCTTGCTTCCTTAATCCCTACACTCATCCTTCCCATCCCCCTCTCGAATCCCCCTGGCCCTCCAACTCTTCCCTCTCCTCTCTCCTCCAGCCTCTCCTCCCTCCCTCCAGCCTCTCCTCTCTCCTCTCCTCTCTCCTCCAGCCTCTCCTCTCTCCTTCAGCCTTTCCTCTCTCCTCCAGCCTCTCCTCTCTCCTCCAACATCTCCTCTCTCCTTCAGCCTCTCCTCTCTCCTCC
This sequence comes from Oncorhynchus gorbuscha, assembly GCF_021184085.1. NCBI lineage: Eukaryota > Metazoa > Chordata > Actinopteri > Salmoniformes > Salmonidae > Oncorhynchus > Oncorhynchus gorbuscha. The sequence continues at coordinate 431 of NW_025754091.1, read as the reverse complement.
AGCCTCTCCTCTCTCCTCCAACATCTCCTCTCTCCTCCAGCCTCTCCTCTCTCCTCCAGCCTCTCCTCTCTCCTCCAACATCTCCTCTCTCCTTCAGCCTCTCCTCTCTCCTCCAGCCTCTCCTCTCTCCTCCAACATCTCCTCTCTCCTCCAGCCTCTCCTCTCTCCTCCAACATCTCCTCTCTCCTTCAGCCTCTCCTCTCTCCTCCAGCCTCTCCTCTCTCCTCCAACATCTCCTCTCTCCTCCAGCCTCTCCTCTCTCCTCCAGCCTCTCCTCTCTCCTCCAACATCTCCTCTCCTCCTTCAGCCTCTCCTCTCCTCCTCCAGCCTCTCCTCTCTCCTCCAACATCTCCTCTCTCCTCCAGCCTCTCCCTCTCTCCTCCAGCCTCTCCCTCTCTCCTCCAGCATCTCCTCTCCTCTCTCTTCCAGCC
>NW_025754090.1:0-7500 GCF_021184085.1 Oncorhynchus gorbuscha | reverse complement strand
CTCAGACAGTAGGGGAAACAGCACCACCTCAGACAGTAGAGGAAATAACCCCACCTCAGACAGTAGAGGAAACAGCACCACCTCAGACAGTAGAGGAAACAGCCCCACCTCAGACAGTAGGGGAAACAGCCCCACCTCAGACAGTAGAGGAAACAGTACCACCTCAGACAGTAGGAGGAAACAGCACCACCTCAGACAGTAGAGGAAACAGCACCACCTCAGACAGTAGAGGAAACAGCACCACCTCAGACAGTAGAGGAAACAGCCCCACCTCAGACAGTAGGGGAAACAGCCCCACCTCAGACAGTAGAGGAAACAGCACCACCTCAGACAGTAGAGGAAACAGCACCACCTCAGACAGTAGAGGAAACAGCACCACCTCAGACAGTAGAGGAAACAGCACCACCTCAGACAGTAGAGGAAACAGCCCCACCTCAGACAGTAGGGGAAACAGCACCACCTCAGACAGTAGAGGAAACATCCCCACCTCAGAGGGTAGAGGAAACAGCACCACCTCAGACAGTAGAGGAAACATCACCACCTCAGACAGTAGAGGAAACAGCACCACCTCAGACAGTAGGAGGAAACAGCACCACCTCAGACAGTAGAGGAAACAGTACCACCTCAGACAGTAGGAGGAAACAGCACCACCTCAGACAGTAGAGGAAACAGCACCACCTCAGACAGTAGAGGAAACAGCCCCACCTCAGACAGTAGAGGAAACAGCACCACCTAAGACAGTAGGAGGAAACAGCACCACCTCAGACAGTAGAGGAAACAGCACTACCTCAGACAGTAGAGGAAATAGCACCACCTCAGACAGTAGAGGAAACAGCACCACCTCAGACAGTAGGGGAAACAGCACCACCTCAGACAGTAAAGGAAACAGCACCACCTCAGACAGTAGAGGAAACAGCACCACCTCAGACAGTAGGGGAAACAGCACCACCTCAGACAGTAGAGGAAACAGCACCACCTCAGACAGTAGGAGGAAACAGCCCCACCTCAGACAGTAGAGGAAACAGCCCCACCTCAGACAGTAGAGGAAACAGCACCACCTCAGACAGTAGAGGAAACAGCACCACCTCAGACAGAAGAGGAAACAGCACCACTTCAGACAGTAGAGGAAACAGCCCCACCTCAGACAGTAGAGGAAACAGCACCACCTCAGACAGTAGAGGAAACAGCACCACCTCAGACAGAAGAGGAAACAGCACCACCTCAGACAGTAGGAGGAAACAGCACCACAGCATTCCAATAAAAAGCAGTATACATTCCGCTGTTCTATCGTGATGATGTCACAGTGGGTAAAGAATGTGTTGTTGTTTGCGGTAACTTCTTTGTTGTTGTAATACAGTGCTCGGGTTGGGATGTGACCATAGCCTGAAGGTAAGGGTTTAGAACAGAGTGCTCAGGTTGAGGTGTGTTGAAGGTAGGGGTTTAGGACAGAGTGCTCAGGTTGGGATGTGACCATAGTCTGAAGGTAGGGGTTTAGAACAGAGTGCTCAGGTTGGGGTGTGTTGAAGGTAGGGGTTTAGGACAGAGTGCCCAGGTTGGGTTGTGTTGAAGGTAGGGGTTTAGGACAGAGTGCCCAGGTTGGGTTGTGTTGAAGGTAGGGGTTTAGGACAGAGTGCTCGGGTTGGGATGTGACCATAGCCTGAAGGTAAGGGTTTAGAACAGAGTGCTCAGGTTGAGGTGTGTTGAAGGTAGGGGTTTAGGACAGAGTGCTCAGGTTGGGATGTGACCATAGTCTGAAGGTAGGGGTTTAGGACAGAGTGCTCGGGTTGGGATGTGACCATAGCCTGAAGGTAAGGGTTTAGGACAGAGTGCTCAGGTTGGGGTGTGTTGAAGGTAGGGGTTTAGGACAGAGTGCTCAGGTTGGGATGTGACCATAGTCTGAAGGTAGGGGTTTAGGACAGAGTGCTCAGGTTGGGGTGTGTTGAAGGTAGGGGTTTAGGACAGAGTGCTCGGGTTGGGATGTGACCATAGTCTGAAGGTAGGGGTTTAGGACAGAGTGCTCAGGTTGAGGTGTGTTGAAGGTAGGGGTTTAGGACAGAGTGCTCGGGTTGGGATGTGACCATAGTCTGAAGGTAGGGGTTTAGGACAGAGTGCTCAGGTTGAGGTGTGTTGAAGGTAGGGGTTTAGGACAGAGTGCTCAGAATCAGAGGGGGTGGGGGCTGTGGGTGGGAGGAGGACAGAGGCTCGGATCAGAGGGGTGGGGGCTGTGGGTGGGAGGAGGATCAGAGGGGTGGGGCGGGGGAGGGGGTCATGGGCGGGAGGAGGAACAGAGGGGATGGGGGCCGTGGGTGGGAGGAGGATCAGAAGGGGTGGGGGCTGAGGGGGAGGAGGAACAGAGGGGGGGAAACATACCATCAGCTCACTTCACAGCTAGCTTGAAACGATGCCGGTGGTGCTATCCAATCGGATCCTTTTCTATAGCACCACTGGTTGGTTCGTTGTCTGGGAGGCTGGTCAGGTGTGTTTGTGATCAGAAGACCACTGGTTGGTACGTTGTCTGGGAGGCTGGTCAGGTGTGTTTGTGATCAGAAGACCACTGGTTGGAGCCTAATAAGGGCACAGAGACAGTGGAGGAAGCTGTTAGCAACACAATGATGTATGTTTCAGAGGTACAGTAGGATAGGAGACAGGCCTTATAGATCCCAGGTAGAATCTCTACTGAGAGGTACAGTAGGATAGGAGACACGCCTTATAGATCCCAGGTAGAATCTCTACTGAGAGGTACAGTAGGATAGGAGACCCCTTATAGATCCCAGGTAGAATCTCTACTGAGGGGTACAGTAGGATAGGAGACACACCTTATAGATCCCAGGTAGAATCTCTACTGAGAGGTACAGTAGGATAGGAGACAGGCCTTATAGATCCCAGGTAGAATCTCTACTGAGAGGTACAGTAGGATAGGAGACAGGCCTTATAGATCCCAGGTAGAATCTCTACTGAGAGGTACAGTAGGATAGGAGACACACCTTATAGATCCCAGGTAGAATCTCTACTGAGGGGTACAGTAGGATAGGAGACACACCTTATAGATCCCAGGTAGAATCTCTACTGAGGGGTACAGTAGGATAGTTAGACAGGGCACTTATAGATCTAGGTCTCTTGTTAAAAGCAGGGCACTATGAAGGGAGACAGGCCTATAGCCATGAATCTCTACTGTTTGAGGTGTAGGATAGTGAGACCACCTTTATAGATCCCAGGAGAATCACTATGAGGGAACAGTTCCCTGGTGCCAGACACACCTTTAGATCTAGGTCCTTGTTAAAAGCAGGGCACTATGAAGGAACAGGGTGCCATGCCCCATGGGTCCTTGTTAAAAGCAGGGTCACTATGAAGGGAACAGGGTGCCATGCTCTATGGGTCCTTGTTAAAAGCAGGGCACTAATGTAAGGAATAGGGTGCCATGCCCTATGGGGCAAAAGGGTGCCATTTGGGACACCCCCTGGTTTGAGTCAGTATTGACATGACATCATCAGTGAACTCATCAGGTTACACGCCCGAGATGTTCCTCACAAACAACATTTCCCTCCCGTGGAGTTTACCTTTTCATTTCAGTAGCGGGCAAATATAATGCAACATGACAACAAACTATAGTCGTACCGTATCTTATCACCGTTTGATATCTACAAAATAATGTCCTACTTAAAGAACATCTACCCCCCACCCAAGATAATGAAATAGTAAAGAACATCTACCCCCCACCCAAGATAATGAAATAGTAAAGAACATCTACCCCCCACCCAAGATAATGAAATAGTAAAGAACATCTACCCCCTCCCAAGATAATGAAATAGTAAAGAACATCTACCCCCCACCCAAGATAATGAAATAGTAAAGAACATCTACCCCCACCCAAGATAATGAAATAGTAAAGAACATCTACCCCCCTCCCAAGATAATGAAATAGTAAAGAACATCTACCCCCCACCCAAGATAATGAAATAGTAAAGAACATCTACCCCCCCCTCCCAAGATAATGAAATAGTAAAGAACATCTACCCCCACCCAAGATAATGAAATAGTAAAGAACATCTACCCCCTCCCAAGATAATGAAATAGTAAAGAACATCTACCCCCCCAAGATAATGAAATAGTAAAGAACATCTACCCCCCACCCAAGATAATGAAATAGTAAAGAACATCTACCCCCCTCCCAAGATAATGAAATAGTAAAGAACATCTACCCCCACCCAAGATAATGAAATAGTAAAGAACATCTACCCCCCTCCCAAGATAATGAAATAGTAAAGAACATCTACCCCCACCCAAGATAATGAAATAGTAAAGAACATCTACCCCCACCCAAGATAATGAAATAGTAAAGAACATCTACCCCCTCCCAAGATAATGAAATAGTAAAGAACATCTACCCCCCTCCCAAGATAATGAAATAGTAAAGAACATCTACCCCCACCCAAGATAATGAAATAGTAAAGAACATCTACCCCCTCCCAAGATAATGAAATAGTAAAGAACATCTACCCCCACCCAAGATAATGAAATAGTAAAGAACATCTACCCCCACCCAAGATAATGAAATAGTAAAGAACATCTACCCCCCCCCAAGATAATGAAATAGTAAAGAACATCTACCCCCCTCCCAAGATAATGAAATAGTAAAGAACATCTACCCCCCACCCAAGATAATGAAATAGTAAAGAACATCTACCCCCCCCCAAGATAATGAAATAGTAAAGAACATCTACCCCCTCCCAAGATAATGAAATAGTAAAGAACATCTACCCCCTCCCAAGATAATGAAATAGTAAAGAACATCTACCCCCTCCCAAGATAATGAAATAGTAAAGAACATCTACCCCCCTCCCAAGATAATGAAATAGTAAAGAACATCTACCCCCCACCCAAGATAATGAAATAGTAAAGAACATCTACCCCCCTCCCAAGATAATGAAATAGTAAAGAACATCTACCCCCCCAAGATAATGAAATAGTAAAGAACATCTACCCCCCTCCCAAGATAATGAAATAGTAAAGAACATCTACCCCCTCCCAAGATAATGAAATAGTAAAGAACATCTACCCCCTCCCAAGATAATGAAATAGTAAAGAACATCTACCCCCTCCCAAGATAATGAAATAGTAAAGAACATCTACCCCCCTCCCAAGATAATGAAATAGTAAAGAACATCTACCCCCTCCCAAGATAATGAAATAGTAAAGAACATCTACCCCCCACCCAAGATAATGAAATAGTAAAGAACATCTACCCCCTCCCAAGATAATGAAATAGTAAAGAACATCTACCCCCCCTCCCAAGATAATGAAATAGTAAAGAACATCTACCCCCCACCCAAGATAATGAAATAGTAAAGAACATCTACCCCCCCCAAGATAATGAAATAGTAAAGAACATCTACCCCCTCCCCAAGATAATGAAATAGTAAAGAACATCTACCCCCCCCTCCCAAGATAATGAAATAGTAAAGAACATCTACCCCCACCCAAGATAATGAAATAGTAAAGAACATCTACCCCCCCCCACCCAAGATAATGAAATAGTAAAGAACATCTACCCCTCCCAAGATAATGAAATAGTAAAGAACATCTACCCCCTCCCAAGATAATGAAATAGTAAAGAACATCTACCCCCCACCCAAGATAATGAAATAGTAAAGAACATCTACCCCCTCCCAAGATAATGAAATAGTAAAGAACATCTACCCCCCTCCCAAGATAATGAAATAGTAAAGAACATCTACCCCCTCCCAAGATAATGAAATAGTAAAGAACATCTACCCCCTCCCAAGATAATGAAATAGTAAAGAACATCTACCCCCCACCCAAGATAATGAAATAGTAAAGAACATCTACCCTCCCAAGATAATGAAATAGTAAAGAACATCTACCCCCCTCCCAAGATAATGAAATAGTAAAGAACATCTACCCCCCACCCAAGATAATGAAATAGTAAAGAACATCTACCCCCACCCAAGATAATGAAATAGTAAAGAACATCTACCCCCCTCCCAAGATAATGAAACAGTAAAAACATCTACCCCCCCAAGATAATGAAATAGTAAAGAACATCTACCCCCCCTCCCAAGATAATGAAATAGTAAAGAACATCTACCCCCCTCCCAAGATAATGAAATAGTAAAGAACATCTACCCCCCTCCCAAGATAATGAAATAGTAAAGAACATCTACCCCCTCCCAAGATAATGAAATAGTAAAGAACATCTACCCCCCTCCCAAGATAATGAAATAGTAAAGAACATCTACCCCCCTCCCAAGATAATGAAATAGTAAAGAACATCTACCCCTCCCAAGATAATGAAATAGTAAAGAACATCTACCCCCCCTCCCAAGATAATGAAATAGTAAAGAACATCTACCCTCCCAAGATAATGAAATAGTAAAGAACATCTACCCCCACCCAAGATAATGAAATAGTAAAGAACATCTACCCCCCACCCAAGATAATGAAATAGTAAAGAACATCTACCCCCCTCCCAAGATAATGAAATAGTAAAGAACATCTACCCCCCACCCAAGATAATGAAATAGTAAAGAACATCTACCCCCACCCAAGATAATGAAATAGTAAAGAACATCTACCCCCACCCAAGATAATGAAATAGTAAAGAACATCTACCCCCTCCCAAGATAATGAAATAGTAAAGAACATCTACCCTCCCAAGATAATGAAATAGTAAAGAACATCTACCCCTCCCAAGATAATGAAATAGTAAAGAACATCTACCCCTCCCAAGATAATGAAATAGTAAAGAACATCTACCCCCACCCAAGATAATGAAATAGTAAAGAACATCTACCCCCACCCAAGATAATGAAATAGTAAAGAACATCTACCCCCACTCCCCAAGATAATGAAATAGTAAAGAACATCTACCCCTCCCAAGATAATGAAATAGTAAAGAACATCTACCCCCCTCCCAAGATAATGAAATAGTAAAGAACATCTACCCCTACCCCAAGATAATGAAATAGTAAAGAACATCTACCCCCTCCCAAGATAATGAAATAGTAAAGAACATCTACCCCTCCCAAGATAATGAAATAGTAAAGAACATCTACCCCCACCCAAGATAATGAAATAGTCATCTACCCCCTCCCAAGATAATGAAATAGTAAGAGACATCTCCCCCTCCCAGGATATTAGGTAGTAAGAACATCTACACCCTCCCAGGGATAGTAAGAATAGTGAGAACATCTTTTTTAGAGACAGAATATTAAGGAGACATCTACACACATAATGAAATAGTAAAGAACATCTACCCCTCCCAAGATAATGAAATAGTAAAGAACATCTACCCTCCCAAGATAATGAAATAGTAAAGAACATCTACCCCTCCCAAGATAATGAAATAGTAAAGAACATCTACCCCCCTCCCAAGATAATGAAATAGTAAAGAACATCTACCCCCCTCCCAAGATAATGAAATAGTAAAGAACATCTACCCCCCTCCCAAGATAATGAAATAGTAAAGAACATCTACCCCCC
>NW_025754089.1:0-9656 GCF_021184085.1 Oncorhynchus gorbuscha | reverse complement strand
TTTGAAATGATATTGGAATGGTAGAGTCTTTCATGGAGCTATCAGAATTGTATGGGAAGGTCTGCTCAATCCAAGATGATAAATTATTTATTTAATTGTTAGCACAAAAATGGAGGAGGCAGGTGGCAGCAGGAGGAGGTAGGGAATTGGTCTGTTTTCCCAATCTTAAGGATCAAAACCTGCGTAGGAATAAGAAGAGCATAAATAGGAAAGTATACCATTTTCATTTGAGGACCAGGATGTTGACAGCTGTGCCATTCAGATTGCAAAATGACTGAAGAGATTTTTCATGTACCGATTCCATGGCACAGGGTGTATGAGTTCGACATAAGATTCAAGACTTCATGCTTTTCGGCTAAAATTATTGCTCAGAATTCTTGCCACCAACAAAATGTTTAATATTTAGAGGGGAAAAAGGACATATTTTGTTGTTATGATACAGAGATTATGTTGTGAGGATACACAGATTGTGTTGTGATACACAGATTGTGTTGTGATGATACACAGATTGTGTTGTGATACCAGGATTGTGTTGTGAGGATACACAGATTGTTTTGTGATACACAGATTGTGTTGTGAGGATACACAGATTGTGTTGTGATGATACACAGATTGTGTTGTGATGATACACAGATTGTCTTGTGAGGATACACAGATTGTGTTGTGAGGATACACAGATTGTGTTGTGAGGATACACAGATTGTGTTGTGAGGATACACAGATTGTGTTGTGAGGATACAGAATCTATAGACCCTTTGTTCTAGCATTGTCCTCAGGTAGCCTGCTTCTGGTCTCGGGTTAAGGAAAGGCTGACAAAGCATAACATTAATCTAAACAGACACACTGCAATGTTGCCATACAGTATATGCACTCAAATGCATACAGTGTCCTTGCTGTTTTGATTTTGGCCCTTGATGTCTTTTTTTCTGTTGTTTTTCTCTTTTGTTCATTTGTTTTGGTGCATTGGGGGACGGTGGCTTGGTGGGGTGAGGAGGGGGTTTGGGGGTCTCAGATGGTTTTAGGGGCAGCTCTCACGGAACTGTGGGGGGGGATCTTGGATGGTTGGTGGCCTGGCGGGTTAAGAGCTTGGGCCAGTTGACCAATAGGTCACTGGTTCAGGTCCCCGAACATGCACTTGGGTGGGGTGTTTGACCCTGGTTGCTCCTGTGGGTCTCCCCTAGTTTTAACCCTAGCTCTGCCGATACCCTATCCCTGGCTCTCCTACCTCACCTCTGCTTAAAATACCTCTCTACCTTGCATACACAAAACTCTCTGACCGTTATTTCAATCCGTCACCCTTCTCTCTCTCATGGAATAATAAAGTTATTTTAATTGAATTGAATCTGCAAATTGTTTTTATCAAGGTACATTTGATACAGTATTAATGTGTCTGTCTTAAGAATTTGGGTCTTCATCAGGATCAGACCAGTCTTGACTTATGCTTTCTTGAATTAGCATAAAAGGAACAGGGTTTTTTCTTTCTGTGAACAAGAGTAATAGGCAGCCAGATGGCTATTTTTTTACCTAAATTTGGCTTTTCTTTGCATTTGCCCAACTCAGGTTTCTTCTCTCTGGTCTGGGTTTGGGTCTGGGCTTGGATCTGTGGACTCACAAGGACTTCAGTTCTGACTCCAGCTGTGGTTCACACACTTTCTCGAAAGAGCCAAAGTATAACTCTACAAAACAACGTTTTCTCTCGTTGTGTCTAACAGTAAGTACCAGATAGCCTGGCCAGGCTGGAGCAGCTGGCAGGTCGCCACTGTAACATGTTTACAGCTCTATAAGGTAACACCACTTGGATAACCCATGGCTCACATCAAAACCTCTCAGATATGCTACAGCTACAGTTTAAGTCAGAGGTTTACACCTTAGCCAAATACATTTAAACTCAGTTTTTCACAATTCCTGACATTTAATCCTAGTAAAAATTCCCTGTCTTAGGTCAGTTAGGATCACCATTTTCTTTTAAGAATGTGAAATGTCAGAATAATAGAAGATAATGATTTATTTCAGCTCGTATTTCTTTCATCACATTCCCAGTGTGTCAGAAGTTTACATACACTCAATGAGTATTTGGTAGCTCTGCCTTTAAAATATTTAACTTGGGTCAAATGTTTTTGGTAGCCTTCTACAATCTTCCCACAATAAGTTGGGTGAATTTTGGCCCATTCCTCCTGACATAGCTGGTGTAACTGAGTCAGGTTTGTAGGCCTCCTTGCTCACACATGCTTTTTCAGTTCTGCCCACACATTTTCTATATGATTGTTGTCAGTGCTTTGTGATGGCCACTCCAATACCTTGACTTTCTTGTCCTTAAGCCATTTTGCCACAACTTTGGAAGTATGCTTGTGGTCATTGTCCATTTGGAAGACCCGTTTGCGACCAAGCTTTAACTTCCTGACTGATGTCTTGAGATGTTGCTTCAATATATCCACATCATTTTCCTGTCTCATGATTCCATCTACAGTTGAAGTTGGAAGTTTCCATACACTGAGGTTGGATTCATTAAAACTCAGCTTTTCAACCACTCCACAAATGTATTGTTAATAACAAACTATAGCTTTAGCACGTCATCATTTTTGCAACAATTATTTACAGACAGATTATTTAACTTATAATTCACTGTATCACAATTCCAGTGGGTCAGAAGATTACATACACTAAGTTGACTGTGCCTTTAAACAGCTTGGAAAATTCCAGAAAACTATGTCATGGCTTTAGAAGCTTCTGATAGGCTAATTGAAATATTTTGAGTCAATTGAAGGTGTACCTGTGGATGTATTTCAAGGCCTACCTTAAAACTCAGTGCCTCTTTGCTTGACATCATGGGAAAATCAAAAGAAGTCAGCCAAGTCCTATGTCTACATAACCTGAAAGGCCACTCAACAAGGAAGAAGCCACTGCTCCAAAACCGGCATAAAAAAATCCAGACTACGGTTTGCAACTGCACATGGGGACCACAACTGGTCTATCGGCGTCACTGCATGAGGAGGCAATAACAGACTTTCCACCATTGCGGCGTCCCTCCTAAGGCCCTTCTGCTAGCTTGCTTAGCCCCAGCCTGCTAACTGCTAGCTTGCTAGCCCGGCCTGCTAACTGTCTGAATCGCAGTGTCCCCAGCCAGTCCAACCACTCACTGGACCCATACGATCACTTGGCTACGCATGCCTCTCTCTAATATCAATATGCCTTGTCCATTACTGTCCTGGTTAGTGATTACTGTCTCATTGCACTGTAGAGCCTCTAGCCCTGCTCAACCAACCATGTTGTTCCACCTCCCACATATGCGATGACATCACCTGGTTTAAACTTTTCTAGAGACAATATCTCTCTCATCATTACTCAATGCATAGGTTTACCTCCAATGTACTGTAACCGTAAATGCCTTGGTTTCATGCATGTTAACATTAGAAGCCTCCTCCATAAGTTTGCTTTATTCACTGCTTTAGCACATTCTGCCAACCCGGATGTCTTAGTCGTGTCTGAATCCTGGCTTAGGAAAACCACCAAAAAAAACTATAAATATTTTCCATAAAGATAGAACTGCCAAAGGGGGCAGTGTTGCAATCTACTGCAGAGATAGCCTGCAGAGTTCTGTCTTTACTATCCAGGTCTGTACCAAAACAATTTGAGCTTCTACTTCTAAAAATTCACCTTTCCAGAAACAAATCTCTCACCGTTGCCACTTGCTATAGACCACCCTCTGCCCCCAGCTGTGCCCTGGACACCATATGTGAATTGATTGCCCCCCATCTATCTTCTGAGCTCATGCTGCTAGGTGACCTAAACTGGGACATGCTTAACACCCTGCCATCCTACAATCTAAGCTTGATGCCCTCAATTTCACACAAATGTTCAATGAACCTTCCAGGTACAACCCCAAATTCGTAAACACGGGCACCCTCATTGATATCATCCTAATTAACTCTCCCTCCAAATACACCACTGCTGTTTTCAACCAAGATCTCAGTGTTGACTGTCTCATCCCGTCAGTGGAGGAGGCCTGGTTATTCTTTAAAAGTGCCTTCCTCACCATCTTAAATAAGCATGCTCCATTCAAAAATGTAGAACCAGGAATAGCTATAGCCCTTGGTTTACTCCAGACCTGTCTGTCCTTGACCAGCACAAAGACAGCGTTCTGCATTAGATATGAATAGCCCCTGTGATAATGCAACTTTTCCAGGCAGTTAGGAAAGCTAAGGCTAGCATTTCAAACAGAAATTTGCATCCTGTAGTACAAACTCAAAAGTTTTGGGACACTAAAGTCCATGGAGAATAAGATCATCTAGTCCTAGCTGCCCACTGCACTGAGGCTAGGAAACACTGTCACCACCATGAATCCACTATATTTGAGAATTTCAATCAAGCATATCTCTACGGCTGGCCATGCTTTCCACCTGGCAGCCCCTACTCACGGTCAACTGCTGGGCACCCTCCACAGCAACCCACCAAATCCCAATCCATCCAGAAAGTACTATTATTTTGAAAGTCTGTTTTCCATTGAAAGCCTGTACAGACTTAGGGCCCAGTTCCACGATCTCTATGGCTTATTCTACATGTGGCCATTCTTTAGACATTGTTTCAGGCTTTTACTCTGAAAATAAGGGAGATACAAGCACTTTCAATGAGTGGACAGTGGACATTTTCAGACATGAGTTCAGCGCGTGATCGGGAGCGCACCTTTCTTGTTTCTCCTTTTCTATTGACAAAGCTTTTTGCGTTGAAATATTTAGGGATTATTTATGACAAAAACAACCTGAGAGTTGATTTTAAACATCGTTTTGACATGTCTCTATGAAACTTTTATTGTACTTTTTGACTTTTCGTCTGGATGTTGAGAAGCGCGCATTGTGCCTTTTGGATTACTGAACTAAATGCACCAACAAAACAGAGGTTTTTGGACATAAAGAAGTACATTATCGAACAAAACAAACATTTATTGTCTAACATGGATACCTGGGAGTGCCGCAGATGAAGGGTCATCAAGGTAAGTGATTCATTTTAACGCTATTTCTGACTTTTGTGACACATCCTCATTGGTTGGAAAATTTGCATTTTACATTTACATTTAAGTCATTTAGCAGAGCTCTTGTCCAGAGCGACTTACAAATTGGTGCATTCACCTTATGACATCCAGTGGGACAGTCACTTTACAATAGTGCATCTAAATATTTTAGGGGGGGGGGAAAGGGATTACTTTATCCTATCCTAGGTATTCCTTAAAGAGGTGGGGTTTCAAGTGTCTCCGGAAGGTGGTGATTGACTCCATGTCCTGGCGTCGTGAGGGAGTTTGTTCCACCATTGGGGGGCCAGGGCAGCTAACAGTTTTGACTGGGCTGAGCGGGAGCTGTACTTCCTCAGTGGTAGGGAGGCGAGGCCAGAGGTGGGATGAACGCAGTGCCCTTGTTTGGGTGTAGGGCCTGATCAGAGCCTGGAGGTGTGGCTGAGGTGCTGCTCACAGCTCCGTAGGCAAGCACCATGGTCTTGTAGCGGATGCGAGCTTCAACTGGAAGCCAGTGGAGAGAACGGAGGAGCGGGGTGACGTGGAGAGAACTTGGGAAGGTTGAACACCAGACGGGCTGCGGCGTTCTGGATGAGTTGAAGGGGTTTAATGGCACAGGCAGGGAGCCCAGCCAACAGCGAGTTGCAGTAATCCAGACGGGAGACAAGTGCCTGATTAGGACCTGCGCCGCTTCCTGTGTGAGGCAGGGTCGTACTCTGCGGATGTTGTAGAGCATGAACCTACAGGAACGGGCCACCACCTTGATGTTAGTTGAGAACGACAGGTTGTTGTCCAGGATCACGCCAAGCTGTTCTTAGCGCTCTGGGAGGAGGACACAATGGAGTTGTCAACCGTGATGGCGAGATCATGGAACGGGCAGTCCTTCCCCGGGAGGAAGAGCAGCTCCGTCTCTAAGCCGAGGTTCAGCTTGAGGTGGTGATCCGTCATCCACACTGATATGTCTGCCAGACATGCAGAGATGCGATTCGCCACCTGGTCATCAGAAGGGGAAAGGAGAAGATTAATTGTGTGTCAGTCTGCATAGCAATGATAGGAGAGACCATGTGAGGTTATGACAGAGCCAAGTGACTTGGTGTATAGCGAGAATAGGAGAGGGCCTAGAACAGAGCCCTGGGGGACACCAGTGGTGAGAGCGCGTGGTGAGGAGACAGATTCTCGCCACGCCCACCTGGTAGGAGCGACTGTCAGGTAGGACGAATCCAAGCGTGGGCGCGCGCCGGAGATGCCCAACTCGGAGAGGGTGGAGAGGAGGATCTGATGGTTCACAGTATCGAAGGCAGCCGATAGGTCTAGAAGGATGAGAGCAGAGGAGAGAGAGTTAGCTTTAGCAGTGCGGAGCGCTCCGTGATACAGAGAAGAGCAGTCTCAGTTGAATGACTAGTCTTGAAACCTGACTGATTTGGATCAAGAAGGTCATTCTGAGAGAGATAGCGGGAGAGCTGACCAAGGACGGCACGTTCAAGAGTTTTGGAGAGAAAAGAAAGAAGGGATACTGGTCTGTAGTTGTTGACATCGGAGGGATCGAGTGTAGGTTTTTTCAGAAGGGGTGCAACTCGCCTCTTGAAGACGGAAGGGACGTAGCCAGCGGTCAGGATAAGTTGATGAGCGAGGTGAGGTAAGGAGAAGGTCTCCGAAATGGTCTGGAGAAGAGAGGAGGGATAGGGTCGAGCGGGCAGGTTGTTGGGCGGCGGTCGTCACAAGACGCGAGATTTCATCTGGAGAGAGAGGGGAGAAAGAGGTCAGAGCACAGGGTAGGGCAGTGAGCAGAACCAGCGGTGTTGTTTGACTTAGCAAACGAGGATCGGATGTCGCCGATCTTCTTTCAAAATGGTTGACGAAGTCATCTGCAGAGAGGGAGGAGGGGGGAGGGGGAGGAGGATTCAGGAGGGAGGAGAATGTGGCAAAGAGCTTCCTAGGGTTAGAGGCAGATGCTTGGAATTTAGAGTGGTAGAAAATGGCTTTAGCAGCAGAGACAGAGGAGGAAAATGTAGAGAGGAGGGAGGAAAGGATGCCAGGTCCGCAGGGAGGCGAGTTTTCCTCCATTCCGCCGGCCTTCCGGAGCCCTGTTCTGTGAGCTCGCATTGAGTCGTCAAGCCACGGAGCTGGGAGGGAGGACCAAGCCGGCCTGGAAGATAGGGGACATAGAGAGTCAGGATGCAGAAAGGGAGGAGAGGAGGGCTGAGGAGGCAGAATCAGGAGATAGGTTGGAGAAGGTTTACAGAGGGAAGAGATGATAGGATGGAAGAGGAGAGAGAAGCGGGGAGAGAGAGCGAAGGTTGGGACGAAGATACCATCCGGAGAGGGGCAGTGTGGGTTAAGTTTGGATGAGAGCGAGAGGGAAAAGGATACAAGGTAGTGGTCGGAGACTTGGAGGGGAGTTGCAATGAGGTTAGTGGAAGAACAGCATCTAGTAAAGATGAGGTCGAGCGCATTGCCTGCCTTGTGAGTAGGGGGAAGGTGAGAGGGTGAGGTCAAAAGAGGAGAGGAGTGGAAAGAAGGAGGCAGAGAGGAATGAGTCAAAGGTAGACGTGGGGAGGTTAAAGTCGCCCAGAACTGTGAGAGGTGAGCCGTCCTCAGGAAAGGAGCTTATCAAGGCATCAAGCTCATTGATGAACTCTCCGAGGGGACCTGGAGGGCGATAAATGATAAGGATGTTAAGCTTGAAAGGGCTGGTAATCTGTGACAGCATGAAATTCAAAGAATGGCTGTATGGTTTTATGTGGCTAGGCGCTGACCTAACATAATTGTGTGGTGTGCTTTCACCGTAAAGCCTTTTTGAAATCTGACACAGCAGCTGGATTAACACAACGTTTATCTTTAATCCTATGTATAAAACTTGTATTTTCATCAATGTTTATGATGAGTATTTCTGTAATTTGATGTGGCTTTCTGAAAGTTCACCTGATGTTTGTTTGAGACAATAATTACTGTACACAACGCACCAATTTCAACTGAGGTTTTTGGACATAAAGATTAACTTTATCGAACAAAACACACATTTATTGTGTAACATGAAGTCCTGTGAGTGCCATCTGATGAAGATCATCAAAGGTTAGTGATTAATTTCATCGCTATTTCTGACTTTTGTGAGCCCTCTCCTTGGCTGGAAAATGGCTGTATGGTTTTCTGTGACTAGGCGCTAATCACGTGGTGTGCTTTCGCCGTAAAGCCTTTTTGAAATCGGACACTGTGGTTGGATTTACGAGAAGTTTATCTTTAAAATGGTGTATAATACTTGTATGTTTGAGGAATTTTAATTATGGGATTTCTGTTGTTTTGAATTTGGAGCCCAGCAATTTCACTTGCTGTTGTCGAGGTGGGAAGCTACCGCCCCACTGGTACTAGAGATTAAGCATCTACAATCCAAAATTAAATCTAGAATCGGCTTCCTATTTCACAACAAAGCATCCTTCACTCATGCTGCCAAACATACCCTCGTAAAACTGACCATCCTACAGATCCTTGACTTCGGTGATGTCATTTACAAAATAGCCCCCAACACTCTACACAACAAATTAGATGCAGTCTATGATAGTGCCATCCGTTTTGCCACCAAAGCCCCATATACCTCTGACCACTGCGACCTGTATGCTCTCGTTGGCTCGGCCTTCACGTCGCCAAACCCACTGGCTTCAGGTCATCTACAAGTCTCTGATAGGTAGGACCCGCCTTATCTCAGCTCGCTGGTCACCATAGCAGCACCCACCCGTAGCACGCGCTCCAGCAGGTATATCTCTCTAGTCACCCTCTAAAGCCAATTCCTCATTTGGCCGCCTTTCCCTTTCAGTCTCTCTGCTGCCAATGACTGGAATGAATTGCAAAAATCGCTGAAGCTGGAGACTCTTACCTCCCTCACTAGCTTTAAGCACCAGCTGTCTGAGCAGATCACTTTGATCACTGCACTTGTACATAGCCCATCTGTAAATAGCCCATCCAACTACCTCATCCCCATACTGTATTTATTTATTTATCTCAGCTCCTTTGCACCCCTTTATCTCTACTTGCACATTCATCTTCTGCACATCAATCACTCTTGTGTCTAATTGCTATATTGTAATTACTTCAACACCATGGCCTATTTATTGCCTTACCTCCTTTTCTTACCTCATTTGCACACACTGTATATAGATTTTCTTCAGCTATATGTATTGACTGTATGTTTTGTTTATTCCATGTGTAACTCTATGTTGTTGTATGTGTCGAACTGCTTTGCTTTATTCTTGGCCAGGTTGCAGTTGAAAATGAGAACATGTTCTCAACTTGCCTACCTGGCTAAATAAAGGTGAAATATATATATTTTGTTTAAAGAGTGAGTCCATGCATGCGTATTATGTGACTTGTTAAGCAAATGTTTACTGCTTAAATTATTTATGCTTACCATAACAAATGGGTTGAATACTTATTGACTGAAGACTATTCTGCTATTAATTTTTAATTAATTTGTCAAATTTTCTAAAACATAATTCCACTTGGACATTATGGGCTACTGTGTGAGGCCAATGGCACACACTTCCATTTCAAATTCAGGCTGTAACACAACAAAATGTGTAAAAAGTAAATGGGTGTCAATACTTTCTGAAGTGTGGGGTGGTTCACCAGTACTAATAATGCTTTCATGCACAGATCCAGGGGA
>NW_025754088.1:0-9658 GCF_021184085.1 Oncorhynchus gorbuscha | reverse complement strand
AATCAAATCAAATCAAATTTTATTTGTCACATACACATGGTTAGCAGATGTTAATGCGAGTGTAGCGAAATGCTTGTGCTTCTAGTTCCGACAATGCAGTGATAACCAACAAGTAATCTAACTAACAATTCCAAAACTACTGTCTTATACACAGTGTAAGGGGATAAGGAACATGTACATAAGGATATATGAATGAGTGATGGTACAGAGCAGCATACAGTAGATGGTATCGAGTACAGTATATACATATGAGATGAGTGTGTAGACAAAGTAAACAAAGTGGCATAGTTAAAGTGGCTAGTGATACATGTGTTACATAAGGATGCAGTCGATGTTGTAGAGTACAGTATATACATATGTATATGAGATGAATAATGTAGGGTAAGTAACATTATATAAGGTAGCATTGTTTAAAGTGGCTAGTGATATATTTACATCATTTCCCATCAATTCCCATTATTAAAATGGCTGGAGTTAGGTCAGTGTCAATGACAGTGTGTTGGCAGCAGCCACTCAATGTTAGTGGTGGCTATTTAACAGTCTGATGGCCTTGAGATAGAAGCTGTTTTTCAGTCTCTCGGTCCCAGCTTTGATGCACCTGTACTGACCTCGCCTTCTGGATGATAAGCGGGAGTGAACAGGCAGTGGTTCGGTGGTTGATGTCCTTGATGATCTTTATGGCCTTCCTGTAACAACGGGTGGTGTAGGTGTCCTGGAGGGCAGGTAGTTTGCCCCGGTGATGCGTTGTGCAGTCCTCACTACCCTCTGGAGAGCCTTACGGTTGAGGCGGAGCAGTTGCCGTACCAGGCGGTGATACAGCCCGCCAGGATGCTCTCGATGTGCATCTGTAGAAGTTTGTGAGTGCTTTTGGTGACAAGCCGAATTTCTTCAGCCTCCTGAGGTTGAATAGGGCGCTGCTGCGCCTTCTTCACGACACTGTCAGTGTGAGTGGACCAATTCAGTTTGTCTGTGATGTGTATGCCGAGGAACTTAAAACTAGCTACCCTCTCCACTACTGTTCCATCGATGTGGATAGGGGTGTTCCCTCTGCTGTTTCCTGAAGTCCACAATCATCTCCTTAGTTTTGTTGACGTTGAGTGTGAGGTTATTTTCCTGACACCACACTCCAAGGGCCCTCACCTCCTCCCTGTAGGCCGTCTCGTCGTTGTTGGTAATCAAGCCTACCACTGTTGTGTCGTCCATAAACTTGATGATTGAGTTGGAGGGCGTGCGTGGCCACGCAGTCGTGGGTGAACAGGGAGTACAGGAGAGGGCTCAGAAGCAGCACCCTTGGGGCCCCGTGTTGAGGATCAGCGGGGAGGAGATGTTGTTGCCTACCCTCACCACCTGGGCGGCCCGTCAGGAAGTCAGTACCCAGTTGCAGGGGCGGGGTCGAGACCCAGGGTCTCGAGCTTGATGAAAGCGAGCTTGGAGGTACTGGTGTTGAATGCCGAGCTGTGAGTCGATGAACAGCATTCTCACATAGGTATTCCTCTTGTCCAGGTGGGTTAGGGCAGTGTGCAGTGTGGTTGAGATTGCATCGTCTGTGGACCTATTTGGGCGGTAAGCAAATTGGAGTGGGTCTAGGGTGTCAGGTAGGGTGGAGGTGATATGGTCATTGACTAGTCTCTCAAAGCACTTCATGATGACGGAAGTGAGTGCTGCGGGGGCGGTAGTCGTTTAGCTCAGTTACCCTTGGCTTTCTTGGGAACAGGAACAATGGTGGCCCTCTTGAAGCATGTGGGAACAGCAGACTGGTATAGGGATTGATTGAATATGTCCGTAAACACACCGGCCAGCTGGTCTGCGCATGCTCGGAGGCGCGGCTGGGGATGCCGTCTGGGCCCCTGCAGCCTAGCGAGGGTTAACACGTTTAAATGTCTTAATCACTCGGCTGCAGTGAAGGAGAAGACTGCATGTTTCCGTTGCAGGCCGTGTCAGTGGCACTGTATTGTCCTCAAAGCGGGCAAAAAGTTATTTAGTCTGCCTGGGAGCAAGACATCCTGGTCCGTGACTGGGCTGGATTTCATCTTGTAGTCCGTGATTGACTGTAGACCCTGCCACATGCCTCTTGTGTCTGAGCCATTGAATTGAGATTCCACTTTGTCTCTGTACTGACGCTTAGCTTGTTTGATAGCCTTACGGAGGGAATAGCTGCACTGTTTGTATTCAGTCATGTTGCCAGACACCTTGCCCTGATTAAAAGCAGTGGTTCGCGCTTTCAGTTTCACGCGAATGCTGCCATCAATCCGCGGTTTCTGGTTAGGGAATGTTTTTATCGTTGCTATGGGAACGACATCTTAAAACATACGTTCTAATGAACTTCGCACACGAATCAGCGTATTCGTCAATATTCCCATCTGACGCAATGTCGAAACATGTCCCCAGTCACGTGATGGAAGCAGTCTTGGAGTGTAGAGTCAGCTTGGTCTGACCAGCGTTGGACAGACCTCAGCGTGGGAGCCTCTTGTTTTAATTTCTGCCTGTAGGCAGGGATCAGCAAATGGAGTCGTGGTCAGCTTTTCCGAAAGGGGCGGGGCAGGGCCTTATATGCGTCGCGGAAGTTAGAGTAACAGTGATCCAAGGTTTTACCACCCTGGTTGCGCAATCGATATGCTGATAAAATTTAGGAGTCTTGTTTTCAGATTGGCTTTGTTAAAATCCCCAGCTACAATGAATGCAGCCTCCGGATAAATGTTTTCAGTTTGCAAGTTAAATAAAGTTCGTTTCAGAGCCATCGATGTGTCTGCTTGGGGGGATATATACGGCTGTGATTATAATCGAAGAGAATTCTCTTGGAAGATAATGCGGTCTACATTTGATTGTGAGGAATTCTAAATCAGGTGAACAGAAGGATTTGAGTTCCTGTATGTTTCCTTCATCACACCATGTCCCGTTAGTCATGAGGCATACGCCCCTCCCCTCTTCTTACCAGAGAGATGTTTGTTTCTGTCGGCGCGATGCGTGGAGAAACCCGTTGGCTGTACCGCCCTGGATAGCGTTTTCCCAGTAAGCCATGTCTCCGTAAAGCAGAGAACGTTGCAGTCTCTGATATCCCTCTGGAATGCCACCCTTGCTCGGATTTCATCAACCTTGTTGTCGAGAGACTGGACATTGGCAAGAAGAATACTGGGAAGTGGTGCGCGATGTGCCCTTTTAGTCTGACAGAACACCGCCGCGTTTCCCTCTTTTTTGGATCGTTTCCTTGGGTCGCTGCATGCGATCCATTCCGTTGTCCTGTTTGTAAGGCAGAACACAGGATCCGCGTCGCGGAAAACATATTCTTGGTCGTACTGATGGTGAGTTGACGCTGATCTTATATTCAGTAGTTCTTCTCGACTGTATGTAATGAAACCTAAGATGACCTGGGGTACTAATGTAAGAAATAACACGTAAAAAAACAAAAAACTGCATAGTTTCCTAGGAACGCGAGCGAGGCGGCCATCTCAGTCGAGCGCCGGAAGTGAGGAAGGTATGAGGATGTTAGTGGTATTAGAGATGTTAGTGGTATTAGAGATGTTAGATGTATTAGAGGTATTAGAGATGTTAGAGGTATTAGAGATGTTAGATGTATTAGAGGTATTAGAGATGTTAGTGGTATTAGAGATGTTAGTGGTATTAGAGGTGCTCGTTTAAATGAGTTCAGACATTGACATTTTATTTTATGCAAAACATGTTTTTCAGAAATATTTTTTAAATACTAACTGAATCCAGCTGTGATGGTGGAGGCAGTGTTTAAAATGCACAGGTCATCATCTCGCTTTCCAAAACCACACAAAATCTTCGGCTTTTGGACTCAACACAGAAGGGGCATAAATTTCTCGCTTCATCCTCCCTGCGTCAGCTAAACCATCTTTCCTTAATATTGTTCACGACTTTAATTATTCTCATGAGTTTTGTGGCGTCCAACAACCCCAAGGTTGCCAAAGGAGAGAGAGAACACAGGTTCCCTTCGCTGGCTTCGGGAAAGAATCAAATGTTAATTACTTTGTGTTCAGTGCCTTGTCAAAGTACTTGGCGAGAAGCACCAGAGCTTTAAATGGAGTCCAGGGATGAGACACAAAATGGCACCATATTGGGCCCCTGGTCAAAAGCAATGCACTTTATAAGGAATAGGATGCCATTTCAGACACACCCAAAGAGTTTGAATGGAGTTGCTGGTGGAAAGGCACACATTTCCACCTCTGTCCACTTCTCCTAAAGCACACATTTCCACTTCTGTCCACTTCTCCTAAAGCACACATTTCCACTTCTGTCCTCTTCTCCTAAAGCACACATTGCACTTCTGTCCATTTTTCCTAAGGCACACATTCCACTTCTGTCCATTTTCCTAAGGCACACATTCCACTTCATCCGTCCATTTCTCCTAAGGCACACATTCCACTTCTGTCCATTTCTCCTAAGGCACACATTTCCACTTCTGTCCACTTCTCCTAAGGCACACATTCCACTTCTGTCCATTCCTCCTAAGACACACATTTCCACTTCTGTCTACTTCTCCTAACACACACATTTCCACTTCTCCTAACACACACATTTCCACTTCTCCTAAGACACACATTTCCACCTCTGTCCACTTCTCCTAAGGCAGACATTACCACTTCTGTCCATTCCTCCTAACACACACATTTCCACTTCTGTCCACTTCTCCTAACACACACATTTCCACTTCTCCTAACACACACATTTCCACTTCTCCTAAGACACACATTTCCACCTCTGTCTACCACTTCCTAGGCAGACATTACCATGCAATCGTCACTCCCTAACACACATTTCCACTTCTGTCCACTTCTCCTAACACACACATTTCCACTTCTGTCCACTTCTCCTATTTACACACATTTCCACTTCTCCTAAGACACACATTTCCACTTCTGTCCATTCCTCCTAACACACACATTCCACTTCTGTCCACTTCTCCTAACACACACATTTCCACTTCTGTCCACTTCTCCTAACACACACATTTCCACTTCTCCTAAGACACACATTTCCACTTCTGTCCATTCCTCTAACACACACATTTCCACTTCTGTCCATTCCTCCTAACACACACATTTCACTTCTCCTAACACACACATTTCCACTTCTCCTAAGACACACATTACCACTTCTGTCCATTCCTCTAACACACATTTCCACTTCTGTCCATTCCTCCTAACACATTTCCACTTCTCCTAAGACACACATTTCCACCTGTCCACTTCTCCTAAAACACACATTTCCACTTCTGTCCATTTCTCCTAACACACACATTTCCACTTCTCCTAACACACACATTTCACTTCTGTCCACTTCTCCTAACACACATTTCCTTCTGTCACTTCTCCTAACACACACATTTCCACTTCTCCTAAGGCACATTACCACTTCTGTCCATTCCTCCTAACACACACATTTCCACTTCTGTCCACTTCTCCTAACACACACATTTCCACTTCTCCTAAGACACACATTTCCACTTCTGTCCACTTATCCTAAGACACACATTTCCACTTCTGTCCACTTCTCCTAAGGCACACATTTCCACTTCTGTCCACTTCTCCTACGGCACACATTTCCACTTCTGTCCACTTCTCCTAAAACACACATTTCCACTTCTCCTAAGGCACACATTCCACTTCTGTCCACTTCTCCTAAAGCACACATTTCCACTTCTCCTAAGGCACACGTTTCCACTTCTGTCCACTTCTCCTAAAGCACACATTTCCACTTCTCCTAAAGAAATCAGTTCCACCTCTATCCACTTTTCCCAAAGCACACATTTCCACTTCTCCTAAGGCACACGTTTCCACTTCTGTCCACTTCTCCCAAAGCACACATTTCCACTTCTCCTAAGGCACACGTTTCCACTTCTGTCCACTTCTCCTAAAGCACACATTCCACCTCTATCCACTTCTCCCAAAGCACACATTTCCACTTCTCCTAAAGCACACATTTCCACTTCTCCTAAGGCACACGTTTCCACTTCTGTCCACTTCTCCTAAAGCACACATTCCACCTCTATCCACTTCTCCCAAAGCACACATTTCCACTACTGTCCACTTCTCTTGGATACCTTTAGAATACTTCAAATGGAAACATTACGATGGTGGTGTATTTGTCCACCAAGATGCCTTCACGCTACAGATACAGGATATAGGCTCCTGCTCCTATGAGCCGTTGTCGAATCGGACAAGACTTGCTTATTTGACTTATGATGAAGGAATCATTTCCAATTTCAAAGAGTGTTTCAGGCTTCACATGCTTCGTAAACAACAGGGGCCTCATTTATCAATATTGCGTAAAAACAGTTTGACAATACTACTACTTACGAATGTAATTTACAATGGTCCTACGCATAGAAAAAGTATGATTTATCAAATGATCCTGAGCATAATACACCGGTAGGAGACCATTGTTTTCAGCCTCAGTGCTTGTGTACGACCTTGGCTGTTTGCATTTAAAACAGCTGTAATTAACCATTATGGTTAGAATCATCCCTTTAACCCAAGGGAATATACAACTGCGTACCATTTAGAAACAGCTGTAATTAAACATTATGGTTAGAATCATCCCTTTAACCAAGGGGAATATATAACTGCGTACCATTTAGAAACAGCTGTAATTAAACATTATGGTTAGAATCATCCTTTAACCCGTGGGGAATATACAACTGCGTACCATTTAGAAACAGCTGTAATTAACCATTATGGTTAGAATCATCCCTTTAACCCATGGGAATATACAACTGCGTACCATTTAGAAACAGCTGTAATTAACCATTATGGTTAGAATCATCCCTTTAACGAGGGAATATACAACTGCGTACCATTTAGAAACAGCTGTAATTAACCATTATGGTTCGAATCATCCCTTTAACCCAAGGGAATATACAACTCGTACCATTTAGAAACAGCTGTGTGAGAGTGTCAGAGAGATTGAGACAAAGCAAAAGGTTTTGTTTCAAATCAAATGAAAAGTATTGTCACATGTGGGACTAAGTAACCAGAAGGTTGCGAGTTCAAACCCCAAACAACAAGGTACAAATCTGTCGTTCTGCCCCTGAACAGGCAGTTAACCCACTGTTCCCAGGCCATCATTGAAAATAAAATTTGTTCTTAACTTGCCTAGTTAAATAAGGTAAAATAAAAAATTTAAAAACTGTGAAATGTTCACTAACAAGCCCTGAATACAAAATATACAGTTCAGAAATAGAGTTAAGAAAATATCTACTAAATAAACTAAAGTAAATTTTAACAATAAAATACAACAATAAGGTTATATACAGGGAACCGATACTGAGTCAGTGTGCAGTTCAAGAAATAGAGTTAACAAAATATCTACTAAATAAACTAAAGTAATTTTTAAACAAAAAGTAACATTAAAAAATAACAACAATAGGGTAATATACAGGGGGAACCGATACTGAGTCAATGTGTGGGGTACAGGTTAGTTGAGGTAATTTGTAACGGATAGGGGTAAATAGACTTATAGATAAATCCGATAATAAACAGCGGGTGCCCAGCAGTGTAAAAACAAAGGGGTGGGGGATGGGGGGAGCTCTCAATGTAAATACCCATTTAATTAGCTGTTCAGCAGTCTTATGGCTTTGGGGTAGAAGCTGTTTAAGGAGCCTTTGGACCTAGACTTGGTGCTCCGGTACCGCTTCTTGTGCGGTAACAGAGAGAACAGTCTTTGATCAGGTGACTGGGAGGCCTTTGATTAATTATTGCCTGGGCTTCCTCTGGCACAGCCTAGTATATAGGTCCTGGATGGAAGGAAGCTTGGCCCCAGTGATGTACTGGGCAGTACACACTACGCCTGTAGCGCCTTTACGGTTGTATGCTGAGCAGTTGTCATACCAGGCAGTGATGCAACCAGTGCTCTCGATGGTGCAGCTGTAGAACTTTGAGGATCTGAGGACCAATGCCAAATCTTTTAAGTCTCCTGAGGAGGAAACAGGTGTTGTCATTGCCCTCTTCACTACTGTCTTGCTGTGTTTGGACCATGATAGTTTGTTGGTGATGTGGACACAAGGAACAAACTCTCGACCTGCTCCATTACAGCCCCGTTGATGTGAATGGGGGAGTGTTCAACCCTCCTTGTCCTGTACACAATCAGCTCTTGGTCTTACTGACATTGAGGGAGAGGATGTTGTCCTGGCACCACACTGCCAGGTCACTACATCCTCCCTGTATTACAGACTGGGACAAAAGAGGTTGAAAATTACAGTGAATATGCCTGCTAGTTGATTTTTATGCATATGCACTAAGCACTCGCCCTGGAACACCATCCGTTCTTAGTTAGCGTACCCTGCTTATAAGAAATAAGAGGATTAAACATTTGTTGTCTTTTTTATCATGTGTAACTTCACCACCTTTGAGTCAGATGCCATAGACAAAACATGTACCAACAAATGTCCAAATATTTACGTTTATGTGTACTTTCTATTTTCTTAGCTTCATATGTTCTAGTAACACAAGTATTCTGTAGAAGCACATAGTACAGTACTCACATTTCTGCATAAACTGTACTGGCTAGCGATGCGTATTACTGGTTACCGTACTGGCTAGCGATGCGTATTACTGGTTACCGTACTGGCTAGCGTCCGTATTACTGGTTACCGTACTGGCTAGCGATGCGTATTACTGGTTACCGTACTGGCTAGCGTCGCGTATTACTGGTTACCGTACTGGCTAGCGAAGCGTATTACTGGTTACCGTACTGGCTAGCGAAGCGTATTACTGGTTACCGTACTGGCTAGCGATGCGTATTACTGGTTACCGTACTGGCTAGCGATGCTTATTACTGGTTACCGTACTGGCTAGCGATGCGTATTACTGGTTACCGTACTGGCTAGCGAAGCGTATTACTGGTTACCGTACTGGCTAGCGATGCGTATTACTGGTTACTGTACTGGCTAGCGATGCTTATTACTGGTTACCGTACTGGCTAGCGATGTGTATTACTGGTTACCGTACTGGCTAGCGATGCATATTACTGGTTACCGTACTGGCTAGCGATGCGTATTACTGGTTACCGTACTGGCTAGCGAAGCGTATTACTGGTTACCGTACTGGCTAGCGATGCGTATTACTGGTTACCGTACTGGCTAGCGATATGTATTACTGGTTACCGTACTGGCTAGCGATATGTATTACTGGTTACCGTACTGGCTAGCGATATGTATTACTGGTTACCGTACTGGCTAGCGATGCTTATTACTGGTTACCGTACTGGCTAGCGATGCGTATTACTGGTTACCGTACTGGCTAGCGATGCGTATTACTGGTTACCGTACTGGCTAGCGATATGTATTACTGGTTACCGTACTGGCTAGCGTTGCGTATTACTGGTTACTGTACTGGCTGGCGATGCTTATTACTGGTTACCGTACTGGCTAGCGATATGTATTACTGGTTACCGTACTGGCTAGCGATGCGTATTACTGGTTACCGTACTGGCTAGCGATGCGTATTACTGGTTACCGTACTGGCTAGCGATATGTATTACTGGTTACCGTACTGGCTAGCGTTGCGTGTTACTGGTTACTGTACTGGCTGGCGATGCTTATTACTGGTTACTGTACTGGCTAGCGATGCGTATTACTGGTTATCGTACTGGCTAGCGATGCGTATTACTAGTTACCGTACTGGCTAGCGATGCGTATTAC
>NW_025754087.1:0-9662 GCF_021184085.1 Oncorhynchus gorbuscha | reverse complement strand
TAAGTGGTCGGTTCCGCCCAGGGAGCTTTTGATCTTCTAAAAGAACGTTTTACGTCCGCTCCTATCCTCGTTACTCCTGACGTCACTAGACAATTCATTGTCGAGGTTGGCCTTCAGAGGTAGGCGTGGGAGCCATTCTATCCCAGCGCTTCCAGTCTGACGATAAGGTTCATCCTTGCGCTTATTTTTCTCATCGCCTGTCGCCATCTGAGCGCAACTATGATGTGGGTAACCGTGAACTGCTCGCCATCCGCTTAGCCCTAGGCGAATGGCGACAGTGGTTGGAGGGCGACCGTTCCTTTTGTCGTTTGGACAGACCATAAGAACCTTGAGTACATCCGTTCTGCCAAGCGACTTAATGCCCGTCAAGCTCGTTGGGCGTTGTTTTCGCTCGTTTGAGTTTGTGATTTCTTACCGTCCGGGTAGCAAGAACACCAAGCCTGATGCCTTATCCCGTCTGTTTAGTTCTTCTGTGGCTTCTACTGATCCCGAGGGATTCTTCCTTATGGGCGTGTTGTCGGGTTAACAGTCTGGGGAATTGAAAGACAGGTTAAGCAAGCACTCACGCACACTGCGTCGCCGCGCGCTTGTCCTAGTAACCTCCTTTTCGTTCCTGTTTCCACTCGTCTGGCTGTTCTTCAGTGGGCTCACTCTGCCAAGTTAGCTGGTCATCCCGGTGTTCGAGGCACTCTTGCGTCTATTCGCCAGCGCTTTTGGTGGCCGACTCAGGAGCGTGACACGCGCCGTTTCGTGGCTGCTTGTTCGGACTGCGCGCAGACTAAGTCGGGTAACTCTCCTCCTGCCGGTCGTCTCAGACCGCTCCCCATTCCTTCTCGACCATGGTCTCACATTGCCTTAGACTTCATTACCGGTCTGCCTTTGTCTGCGGGAAGACTGTGATTCTGACGGTTGTCGATAGGTTCTCTAAGGCGGCACATTTCATTCCCCTCGCTAAACTTCCTTCCGCTAAGGAGACGGCACAAATCATTATGAGAATGTATTCAGAATTCATGGCCTCCCGTTAGACGCCGTTTCAGACAGAGGCCCGCAATTCACGTCACAGTTTTGGAGGGAGTTCTGTCGTTTGATTGGTGCGTCCGTCAGTCTCTCTTCCGGGTTTCATCCCCAGTCTAACGGTCAAGCAGAGAGGGCCAATCAGACGATTGGTCGCATACTACGCAGCCTTTCTTTCAGAAACCCTGCGTCTTGGGCAGAAACAGCTCCCCTGGGCAGAATACGCTCACAATTCGCTTCCTTCGTCTGCTACCGGGTTATCTCCGTTTCAGAGTAGTCTGGGTTACCAGCCTCCTCTGTTCTCATCCCAGCTTGCCGAGTCAGCGTTCCCTCCGCTCAAGCGTTTGTCCAACGTTGTGAGCGCACCTGGAGGAGGGTGAGGTCTGCACTTTGCCGTTACAGGGCACAGACGGTGAGAGCCGCCAATAAACGCAGGATTAAGAGTCCAAGGTATTGTTGCGGCCAGAGTGTGGCTTTCCACTCGCAACCTTCCTCTTACGACAGCTTCTCGTAAGTTGACTCCATGCGGTTCATTGGTCCGTTCCGTGTCTCCCAGGTCGTCAATCCTGTCGCTGTGCGACTGCTTCTTCCGCGACATCTTCGTCGCGTCCATCCTGTCTTCCATGTCTCCTGTGTTAAGCCCTTTCTACTCGCACCCGTTCGTCTTCCCTCCCCCTCCCGTCCTTGTCGAGAGCGCACCTATTTACAAGGTACATAAGATCATGGACATGCGTTCTCGAGGACGGGGTCACCAATACTTAGTGGATTGGGAGGGTTACGGTCCTGAGGAGAGGAGTTGGGTTCCGTCTCGGGACGTGCTGGACCGTTCACTCATCGATGATTTCCTCCGTTGCCGCCAGGATTCCTCCTCGAGTGCGCCAGGAGGCGCTCGGTGAGTGGGGGTACTGTCATGTTTGTCATTTATTATCATGTCTTGTCCCTGTGCTCCCCATGCTATTCGTTTCCCTCTGCTGGTCTTATTTGGTTCTTTCCCTCCTTCTATCCCTCTCTCTCCCCCTCCCTCTCTCACTCTCTCGCTCTCTCTTCTCTCTATCGTTCCGTTCCTGCTCCCAGCTGTTCCTATTCCCTA
Organism: Oncorhynchus gorbuscha; assembly: GCF_021184085.1. Lineage (NCBI taxonomy): Eukaryota > Metazoa > Chordata > Actinopteri > Salmoniformes > Salmonidae > Oncorhynchus > Oncorhynchus gorbuscha. The sequence goes on along the minus strand of NW_025754087.1, from coordinate 7,558 downwards.
ATCATCATTTAGTCTTCCCACACCTGTTCCCGATCCTTTCCCCTGATTAGAGTCCCTATTTATTCCTTTGTGATCCGTTCCTGTCCCGTCGGTTCCTTGTATTGTATTCACCATGCTGTGATTGCGTTTCGCCCTGTCCTGTCGTGTTTTGCTGTGATTGTGGTGAGCAGGTGTCGCCCTGTCCTGTTCGTGTTTTTTTGCCTTCATCAGATGCTGCGTGTGAGCAGGTGTCTCTGTCGACTACGGCCTGCGCCTACCCGAAGCGACCTGCAGTCTGTGGCCGCTTCTCCAGTTATTTCCCCTCTACAAGTCTAGAGGATTTCTGTTATTCCCTGTTTGGACTTAAATAAACTCTGTTTCTGTTAAGTCGCTTTTGGGTCCTCTTTCACCTGCATGACAGTTTCGCCCTGTCCTGTCGTGTTTTTGCTGTGATTGTGTATCGCCCTGTCCTGTCGTGTTTTTTTGCCTTCATCAGATGCTGCGTGTGAGCAGGTGTCTCTGTCGACTACGGCCTGCGCCTACCCGAAGCGACCTGCAGTCTGTGGCCGCTTCTCCAGTTATTTCCCCTCTACAAGTCTAGAGGATTTCTGTTATTCCCTGTTTGGACTTTAATAAACTCTGTTTCTGTTAAGTCGCTTTTGGGTCCTCTTTCACCTGCATGACAGAAGGAACCGACCAAGGAATGGACCCAGCGACTTCAGACGCTCGTTACACTGCCGTCAAGATCCAAGGAGCTATGCTCGGCAGACACGAGCAGGAATTGTCTGCTGCTCGCCATGCCGTGGAGAACCTGGCCGCTCAGGTTTCCGACCTCTCTGGACAGTTCCAGAGTCTCGTCTCGTGCCACCTGTTACTTCCTGGCCTGCCGAGTCTCCAGAACCTAGGGTTAATAACCCACCTTGCTACTCCGGGCAGCCCACTGAGTGCCGCTCCTTTCTCACGCAGTGTGAGATTGTGTTCTCTCTCAACCCAACACATACTCTAGAGAGAGAGCTCGGGTTGCTTACGTCATTTCACTCCTTACTGGCCGGGCTCGAGAATGGGGCACAGCTATCTGGGAGGCAAGGGCTGATTGCTCTAACAAGTTCCAGAACTTTAAAGAGGAGATGATTCGGGTTTTTGACCGTTCAGTTTTTTTTGGTAGGGAGGCTTCTAGGGCCCTGGCTTCATTATGCCAAGGTGAACGGTCCATAACGGATTATTCTATTGAGTTTCGCACTCTTGCTGCCTCTAGTGAGTGGAACGAGCCGGCGCTGCTCGCTCGTTTTCTGGAGGGACTCCACGCAGTGGTTAAGGATGAGATTCTCTCCCGGGAGGTTCCTTCAGATGTGGACTCTTTGATTGCTCTCGCCATCCGCATAGAACGACGGGTAGATCTTCGTCACCGGGCTCGTGGAAGAGAGCTCGCATCAACGGTGTTTCCCTGCTCCGCATCACAACCATCTCCCTCCTCTGGCTTTGAGACTGAGCCCATGCAGCTGGGAGGGATTCGCATCTCGACTAAGGAGAGGGAACGGAGGATCACCAACCGCCTGTGCCTCTATTGCGGAGTTGCTGGACATTTTGTTAATTCATGTCCAGTAAGAGGCCAGAGCCCATCAGTAAGCGGAGGGCTACTGGTGGGCGCTACTACTCAGGTCTCTTCATCTAGATCTTGTACTACTATGTCGGTCCATCTACGCTGGACCGGTTCGGGTGCTACATGCAGTGCCTTGATTGACTCTGGGGCTGAGGGTTGTTTCATGGACGAAGCATGGGTTCGGAAACATAACATTCCTTTCAGACCGTTAGACAAGCCTACGCCCATGTTTGCCTTAGATGGTAGTCATCTTCCCAGTATCAAATTTGAGACACTACCTTTAACCCTCACAGTATCTGGTAACCACAGTGAGACTATTTCTTTTTTGATTTTCCGTTCACCGTTTACACCTGTTGTTTTGGGTCATCCCTGGCTAGTATGTCATAATCCTTCTATTAATTGGTCTAGTAATTCTATCCTATCCTGGAACGTTTCTTGTCATGTGAAGTGTTTAATGTCTGCCATCCCTCCCGTTTCTTCTGTCCCTACTTCTCAGGAGGAACCTGGCGATTTGACAGGAGTGCCGGAGGAATATCATGATCTGCGCACGGTCTTCAGTCGGTCCCGAGCCAACTCCCTTCCTCCTCACCGGTCGTATGATTGTAGTATTGATCTCCTTCCGGGGACCACTCCTCCTCGAGGTAGACTATACTCTCTGTCGGCTCCCGAACGTAAGGCTCTCGAGGATTATTTGTCTGTGTCTCTTGACGCCGGTACCATAGTGCCTTCTTCTTCTCCGGCCGGGCGGGGTTCTTTTTGTTAAGAAGAAGGACGGTACTCTGCGCCCCTGCGTGGATTATCGAGGCTGAATGACATAACGGTTAAGAATCGTTATCCGCTTCCCCTATGTCATCAGCCTTCGAGATTCTGCAGGGAGCCAGGTGCTTTACTAAGTTGGACCTTCGTAACGCTTACCATCTCGTGCGCATCAGAGGGGGACGAGTGGAAAACGGCGTTTAACACTCCGTTAGGGCATTTTGAGTACCGGGTTCTGCCGTTCGGTCTCGCCAATGCGCCAGCTGTTTTCAGGCATTAGTTAATGATGTTCTGAGAGACATGCTGAACATTTTTGTTTTTGTCTATCTTGACGATATCCTGATTTTTTCTCCGTCACTCGAGATTCATGTTCAGCACGTTCGACGTGTTCTACAGCGCCTTTTAGAGAATTGTCTCTACGTAAAGGCTGAGAAGTGCTCTTTTCATGTCTCCTCCGTTACTTTTCTCGGTTCCGTTATTTCCGCTGAAGGCATTCAGATGGATTCCGCTAAGGTCAAGCTGTCAGTGATTGGCCCGTTCAAGGTCACGTGTCGAGTTGCAGCGCTTTTTAGGTTTCGCTAATTTCTATCGGCGTTTCATTCGTAATTTCGGTCAAGTTGCTGCCCCTCTCACAGCTCTTACTTCTGTCAAGACGTGTTTTAAGTGGTCCGGTTCCGCCCAGGGAGCTTTTGATCTTCTAAAGAACGTTTTACGTCCGCTCCTATCCTCGTTACTCCTGACGTCACTAGACAATTCATTGTCGAGGTTGGCGCTTCAGAGGTAGGCGTGGGAGCCATTCTATCCCAGCGCTTCCAGTCTGACGATAAGGTTCATCCTTGCGCTTATTTTCTCATCGCCTGTCGCCATCTGGCGCAACTATGATGTGGGTAACCGTGAACTGCTCGCCATCCGCTTAGCCCTAGGCGAATGGCGACAGTGGTTGGAGGGCGACCGTTCCTTTTGTCGTTTGGACAGACCATAAGAACCTTGAGTACATCCGTTCTGCCAAACGACTTAATGCCCGTCAAGCTCGTTGGGCGTTGTTTTCGCTCGTTTCGAGTTTGTGATTTCTTACCGTCCGGGTAGCAAGAACACCAAGCCTGATGCCTTATCCCGTCTGTTTAGTTCTTCTGTGGCTTCTACTGATCTCGAGGGATTCTTCCTTATGGGCGTGTTGTCGGGTTGACAGTCTGGGGAATTGAAAGACAGGTTAAGCAAGCACTCACGCACACTGCGTCGCCGCGCGCTTGTCCTAGTAACCTCCTTTTTCGTTCCTGTTTCCACTCGTCTGGCTGTTCTTCAGTGGGCTCACTCTGCCAAGTTAGCTGGTCATCCCGGTGTTCGAGGCACTCTTGCGTCTATTCGCCAGCGCTTTTGGTGGCCGACTCAGGAGCGTGACACGCGCCGTTTCGTGGCTGCGTGTTCAGACTGCGCGCAGAAGAAGTCTGGTAATTTTTTTCTGCTTCTGCTCCTGGTCTTGCTGGGTCTCAGTCTGTTCCCTGCCATCGCATCTCTCCTGTTCTTGTCCCTGCCCTTGCTGTGTCTCAGTCTGTCCCTAGTTCTCATTTTTTTTTTAGAGTAGTACCCTAGTTTCCCTTTTTATCGTTTTTCGTTACGGTCCTGAGGAGAGGAGTTGGGTTCTTTCTCGGGACGTGCTGGACCGTTTGATCTATGATTTCCTCCGTTGCCGCCAGTGTTCCTCCTCGAGAGCGCCAGGAGGCGCTCGGTGAGTGGGGGTACTGTCATGTTTTGTCTTATATCATCTTGTCATTTTGTCTTTTCTCCCCATCTGTTCGTTTCCCTCTGCTGGTCTTATTTGGTTCTTTCCCTCCTTCTATCCCTCTCTCTCCCCCTCCCTCTCTCTCACTCTCTCTCTCTCTTTCTCTATCCCGTTCCTGCTCCCAGCTGTTCCTATTCCCCTAATCATCATTTAGTCTTCCCACACCTGTTCCCGATCCTTTCCCCTGATTAGAGTCCCTATTTATTCCTTTGTGATCCGTTCCTGTCCCGTCGGTTCCTTGTATTGTATTCACCATGCTGTGATTGCGTTTCGCCCTGTCCTGTCGTGTTTTTGCTGTGATTGTGTATCGCCCTGTCCTGTCGTGTTTTTTGCCTTCATCAGATGCTGCGTGTGAGCAGGTGTCTCTGTCGACTACGGCCTGCGCCTACCCGAGCGACCTGCAGTCTGTGGCCGCTTCTCCAGTTATTTCCCCTCTACAAGTTGTTTGGACTTAAATAAACTCTGTTTCTGTTAAGTCGCTTTTGGGTCCTCTTTCACCTGCATCATGTTTTGTCTTATATCATCTTGTCATTTTGCTTTTCCTTCTGTTCGTTTCCCCTGCTGGTCTTATTAGGTTCGTTTCCTTTTTCTATCCCTCTCTCTCCCCCTCCCTCTCTCTCCTCTCTCTATCGTTCCGTTCCTGCTCCCAGCTGTTCCTATTCCCCTAATCATCATTTAGTCTTCCCACACCTGTTCCCGATCCTTTCCCCTGATTAGAGTCCCTATTTATTCCTTTGTGATCCGTTCCTGTCCCGTCGGTTCCTTGTATTGTATTCACCATGCTGTGATTGCGTTTCTGTCATGTTTGTCATTTATTATCATGTCTTGTCCCTGTGCTCCCCATGCTATTCGTTTCCCTCTGCTGGTCTTATTTGGTTCTTTCCCTCCTTCTATCCCTCTCTCTCCCCCTCCCTCTCTCACTCTCTCGCTCTCTCTTCTCTCTATCGTTCCGTTCCTGCTCCCAGCTGTTCCTATTCCCCTAATCATCATTTAGTCTTCCCACACCTGTTCCCGATCCTTTCCCCTGATTAGAGTCCCTATTTATTCCTTTGTGATCCGTTCCTGTCCCGTCGGTTCCTTGTATTGTATTCACCATGCTGTGATTGCGTTTCGCCCTGTCCTGTCGTGTTTTTGCTGTGATTGTGTATCGCCCTGTCCTGTCGTGTTTTTTGCCTTCATCAGATGCTGCGTGTGAGCAGGTGTCTCTGTCGACTACGGCCTGCGCCTACCCGAAGCGACCTGCAGTCTGTGGCCGCTTCTCCAGTTATTTCCCCTCTACAAGTCTAGAGGATTTCTGTTATTCCGTGTTTGGACTTAAATAAACTCTGTTTCTGTTAAGTCGCTTTTGGGTCCTCTTTCACCTGCATGACAGAAGGAACCGACCAAGGAATGGACCCAGCGACTACAGACGCTCGTTACACTGCCGTCAGGATCCAAGGAGCCATGCTCGGCAGACACGAGCAGGAATTGTCTGCTGCTCGCCATGCCGTGGAGAACCTGGCCGCTCAGGTTTCCGACCTCTCTGGACAGTTCCAGAGTCTACGTCTCGTGCCACCTGTTACTTCCTGGCCTGCCGAGCCTCCAGAACCTAGGGTTAATAACCCACCTTGCTACTCCGGGCAGCCCACTGAGTGTCGCTCCTTTCTCACGCAGTGTGAGATTGTGTTCTCTCTCCAACCCAACACATACTCTAGAGAGAGAGCTCGGGTTGCTTACGTCATTTCACTCCTTACTGGCCGGGCTCGAGAATGGGGCACAGCTATCTGGGAGGCAAGGGCTGATTGCTCTAACAAATTCCAGAACTTTAAAGAGGAGATGATTCGGGTTTTTGACCGTTCAGTTTTTGGTAGGGAGGCTTCTAGGGCCCTGGCTTCCTTATGCCAAGGTGAACGGTCCATAACGGATTATTCTATTGAGTTTCGCACTCTTGCTGCCTCTAGTGAGTGGAACGAGCCGGCGCTGCTCGCTCGTTTTCTGGAGGGACTCCACGCAGTGGTTAAGGATGAGATTCTCTCCCGGGAGGTTCCATCAGATGTGGATTCTTTGATTGCTCTCGCCATCCGCATAGAACGACGGGTAGATCTTCGTCACCGGGCTCGTGGAAGAGAGCTCGCATCAACGGTGTTTCCCTGCTCCGCATCGCAACCATCTCCCTCCTCTGGCTTTGAGACTGAGCCCATGCAGCTGGGAGGGATTCGCATCTCGAATAAGGAGAGGGAATGGAGGATCACCAACCGCCTGTGCCTCTATTGCGGAGTTGCTGGACATTTTGTTAATTCATGTCCAGTAAGAGGCCAGAGCCCATCAGTAAGCGGAGGGCTACTGGTGAGCGCTACTACTCAGGTCCCTTCATCTAGATCTTGTACTACTATGTCGGTCCATCTACGCTGGACCGGTTCGGGTGCTACATGCAGTGCTTTGATTGACTCTGGGGCTGAGGGTTGTTTCATGGACGAAGCATGGGCTCGAAACATAACATTCCTTTCAGACCGTTAGACAGGCCTACGCCCATGTTTGCCTTAGATGGTAGTCATCTTCCCAGTATCAAATTTGAGACACTACCTTTAACTCTCACAGTATCTGGTAACCACAGTGAGACTATTTCTTTTTTGATTTTCCGTTCACCGTTTACACCTGTTGTTTTGGGTCATCCCTGGCTTGTATGTCATAATCCTTCTATTAATTGGTCTAGTAATTCTATCCTATCCTGGAACGTTTCTTGTCATGTGAAGTGTTTAATGTCTGCCATCCCTCCCGTTTCTTCTGTCCCTACTTCTCAGGAGGAACCTGGCGATTTGACAGGAGTGCCGGAGGAATATCATGATCTGCGCACGGTCTTCAGTCGGTCCCGAGCCAACTCCCTTCCTCCTCACCGGTCGTATGATTGTAGTATTGATCTCCTTCCGGGGACCACTCCTCCTCGAGGTAGACTATACTCTCTGTCGGCTCCCGAACGTAAGGCTCTCGAGGATTATTTGTCTGTGTCTCTTGACGCCGGTACCATAGTGCCTTCTTCTTCTCCGGCCGGGGCGGGGTTCTTTTTGTTAAAAGAAGGACGGTACTCTGCGCCCCTGCGTGGATTATCGAGGGCTGAATGACATAACGGTTAAGAATCGTTATCCGCTTCCCCTTATGTCATCAGCCTTCGAGATTCTGCAGGGAGCCAGGTGCTTTACTAAGTTGGACCTTCGTAACGCTTACCATCTCGTGCGCATCAGAGAGGGGGACGAGTGGAAAACGGCGTTTAACACTCCGTTAGGGCATTTTGAGTACCGGGTTCTGCCGTTCGGTCTCGCCAATGCGCCAGCTGTTTTTCAGGCATTAGTTAATGATGTTCTGAGAGACATGCTGAACATTTTTGTTTTTGTCTATCTTGACGATATCCTGATTTTTTCTCCGTCACTCGAGATTCATGTTCAGCACGTTCGACGTGTTCTACAGCG
>NW_025754086.1:0-9663 GCF_021184085.1 Oncorhynchus gorbuscha | reverse complement strand
CTACAAACATAAGACATAATTCCACTCGTAATGACGAGAACAGACTGGAGACTCGATCAAGAACTGCAGGTTGCCTCGGGAAGGCACTTGAACCTAGCAGACTCAGACACCTGCTCTCCACGCAGCATCTGAGGGAAACACGACACGACAGGGCGATACACAGACACAGCACGGTGAACAATAGACAAGGATCCGACAGGACAGGAACGGAAAACAAGGGAAGAAATAGGGACTCTAATCAGGGGAAAAGATAAGGAACAGGTGTGGGAAGACTAAATGATTGATTAGGGGAATAGGAACAGCTGGGAGCAGGAACGGAACGATAGAGAGAAGAGAGAGAGGAAGGAGAGAGAAAAAGGGGAACGAACCTAAAAGACCAGCAGGGGGAAAATGAACAGAGGAAAAGCAAAATGACAAGACAATCTAAGACAAAACATGACAGTACCCCCCCACTCACCGAGCGCTCCTGGCGCACTCGAGGAGGAATCCTGGCGGCAACGGAGGAAATCATCAATGAGTGAACGGTCCAGCACGCCCCGAGACGGAACCCAACTCCCTCTCCTCAGGACCGTAACCCTCCCAATCCACTAAGTATTGGTGACCCCGTCCCCGAGAACGCATGTCCATGATCCTACGTACCTTGTAAATAGGTGCGCTCGACAAGGACGGGAGGGGGAGGGAAGACGAACGGGGGGGTGCGAAGAAAGGGCTTGACACAGGAGACATGGAAGACAGGATGGACGCGACGAAGATGTCGCGGAAAAAGCAGTCGCACAGCGACAGGATTGACGACCTGGGAGACACGGAACGGACCAATGAACCGCGGAGTCAACTTACGAGAAGCTGTCGAAGAGGAAGGTTGCAGTGGAAAGCCACACTCTGGCCGCAACAATACCTAGGACTCTTAATCCTGCGTTTATTGGCGGCTCTCACAGTCTGTGCCCTGTAACGGCAAAGTGCAGACCTCACCCTCCTCCAGGTGCGCTCACAACGTTGGACAAACGCTTGAGCGGAGGGAACGCTGACTCGGCAAGCTGGGATGAGAACAGAGGAGGCTGGTAACCCAGACTACTCTGAAACGGAGATAACCCGGTAGCAGACGAAGGAAGCGAGTTGTGAGCGTATTCTGCCCAGGGGAGCTGTTCTGCCCAAGACGCAGGGTTTCTGAAAGAAAGGCTGCGTAGTATGCGACCAATCGTCTGATTGGCCTCTCTGCTTGACCGTTAGACTGGGGATGAAACCCGGAAGAGAGACTGACGGACGCACCAATCAAACGACAGAACTCCCTCCAAAACTGTGACGTGAATTGCGGGCCTCTGTCTGAAACGGCGTCTAACGGGAGGCCATGAATTCTGAACACATTCTCGATGATGATTTGTGCCGTCTCCTTAGCGGAAGGAAGTTTAGCGAGGGGAATGAAATGTGCCGCCTTAGAGAACCTATCGACAACCGTAAGAATCACAGTCTTCCCGCAGACAAAGGCAGACCGGTAATGAAGTCTAGGGCGATGTGAGACCATGGTCGAGAAGGAATGGGGAGCGGTCTGAGACGACCGGCAGGAGGAGAGTTACCCGACTTAGTCTGCGCGCAGTCCGAACAAGCAGCCACGAAACGGCGCGTGTCACGCTCCTGAGTCGGCCACCAAAAGCGCTGGCGAATAGACGCAAGAGTGCCTCGAACACCGGGATGACCAGCTAACTTGGCAGAGTGAGCCCACTGAAGAACAGCCAGACGAGTGGAAACAGGAACGAAAAGGAGGTTACTAGGACAAGCGCCGGCGACGCAGTGTGCGTGAGTGCTTGCTTAACCTGTCTTTCAATTCCCCAGACTGTCAACCCGACAACACGCCCATAAGGAAGAATCCCCTCGGGATCAGTAGAAGCCACAGAAGAACTAAACAGACGGGATAAGGCATCAGGCTTGGTGTTTTTGCTACCCGGACGGTAAGAAATCACAAACTCGAAACGAGCGAAAACAACGCCCAACGAGCTTGACGGGCATTAAGTCGTTTGGCAGAACGGATGTACTCAAGGTTCTTATGGTCTGTCCAAACGACAAAAGGAACGGTCGCCCCCTCCAACCACTGTCGCCATTCGCCTAGGGCTAAGCGGATGGCGAGCAGTTCGCGGTTACCCACATCATAGTTGCGTTCAGATGGCGACAGGCGATGAGAAAAATAAGCGCAAGGATGAACCTTATCGTCAGACTGGAAGCGCTGGGATAGAATGGCTCCCACGCCTACCTCTGAAGGCCAACCTCGACAATGAATTGTCTAGTGACGTCAGGAGTAACGAGGATAGGAGCGGACGTAAAACGTTCTTTTAGAAGATCAAAAGCTCCCTGGGCGGAACCGGACCACTTAAAACACGTCTTGACAGAAGTAAGAGCTGTGAGAGGGGCAGCAACTTGACCGAAATTACGAATGAAACGCCGATAGAAATTAGCGAAACCTAAAAAGCGCTGCAACTCGACACGTGACCTTGAACGGGCCAATCACTGACAGCTTGGACCTTAGCGGAATCCATCTGAATGCCTTCAGCGGAAATAACGGAACCGAGAAAAGTAACGGAGGAGACATGAAAAGAGCACTTCTCAGCCTTCACGTAGAGACAATTCTCTAAAAGGCGCTGTAGAACACGTCGAACGTGCTGAACATGAATCTCGAGTGACGGTGAAAAATCAGGATATCGTCAAGATAGACAAAAACAAAGATGTTCAGCATGTCTCTCAGAACATCATTAACTAATGCCTGAAAAACAGCTGGCGCATTGGCGAGACCAAACGGCAGAACCCGGTACTCAAAATGCCCTAACGGAGTGTTAAACGCCGTTTTCCACTCGTCCCCTCTCTGATGCGCACGAGATGGTAAGCGTTACGAAGGTCCAACTTAGTAAAGCACCTGGCTCCCTGCAGAATCTCGAAGGCTGATGACATAAGGGGAAGCGGATAACGATTCTTAACCGTTATGTCATTCAGCCCTCGATATCCACGCAGGGGCGCAGAGTACCGTCCTTTTTCTTAACAAAAAGAACCCCGCCCCGGCCGGAGAGGAAGAAGGCACTATGGTACCGGCGTCAAGAGACACAGATAAATAATCCTCGAGAGCCTTACGTTCGGGAGCCGACAGAGAGTATAGTCTACCCCGAGGGGGAGTGGTCCCCGGAAGGAGATCAATACTACAATCATACGACCGGTGAGGAGGAAGGGAGTTGGCTCGGGACCGACTGAAGACCGTGCGCAGATCATGATATTCCTCCGGCACTCCTGTCAAATCGCCAGGTTCCTCCTGAGAAGTGGGGACAGAAGAAATGGGAGGGATGGCAGACATTAAACACTTCACATGACAAGAAACGTTCCAGGATAGGATAGAATTACTAGACCAATTAATAGAAGGATTATGACATACTAGCCAGGGATGACCCAAAACAACAGGTGTAAAAGGTGAACGAAAAATCAAAAAGAAATAGTCTCACTGTGGTTACCAGATACTGTGAGAGTTAAAGGTAGTGTCTCAAATCTGATACTGGGAAGATGACTACCATCTAAGGCAAACATGGGCGTAGGCTTGTCTAACTGTCTGAAAGGAATGTCATGTTTCCGAGCCCATGCTTCGTCCATGAAACAACCCTCAGCCCCCGAGTCAATCAAGGCACTGCATGTAGCACCCGAACCGGTCCAGCGTAGATGGACCGACATAGTAGTACAGGATCTAGATGAAGAGACCTGAGTAGTAGCGCTCACCAGTAGCCCTCCGCTTACTGATGAGCTCTGGCCTTTTACTGGACATGAATTGACAAAATGTCCATCAAATCCGCAATAGAGGCACAGGCGGTTGGTGATCCTCCGTTCCCTCTCCTTAGTCGAGATGCGAATACCTCCCAGCTGCATGGGCTCAGTCTCTGAGCCAGAGGAGGGAGATGGTTGCGATGCGGAGCAGGGAAACACCGTTGGACGCGAGCTCTCTTCCACGAGCTTGGTGACGAAGATCTACCCGTCGTTCTATGCGGATGGCGAGAGCAATCAAAGAGTCCACACTGGAAGGAACCTCCCGAGAGAGAATCTCATCTTTGACCACTGCGTGGAGTCCCTCCAGAAAACGAGCGAGCAGCGCCGGCTCGTTCCAGTCACTAGAGGCAGCAAGAGTGCGAAACTCTATAGAGTAATCCGTTATGGATCGATCACCTTGGCATAGGGAAGCCAGGGCCCTAGAAGCCTCCCTACCAAAAACTGAACGGTCAAAACCCGAATCATCTCCTCCTTAAAGTTCTGGTAATTGTTTGAACAATCAGCCCTTGCCTCCCAGATAGCTGTGCCCCACTCTCGAGCCCGGCCAGTAAGGAGTGAAATGACGTAAGCAACCCGAGCTCTCTCGCTAGAGTATGTGTTGGGTTGGAGAGAGAACACAATATCACACTGGGTGAGAAAGGAGCGGCACTCCGTGGGCTGCCCGGAGTAGCAAGGTGGGTTATTAACCCTAGGTTCCGGAGGCTCGGCAGGCCAGGAAGTAACAGGTGGCACGAGACGAAGACTCTGGAACTGTCCAGAGAGGTCGGAAACCTGAGCGGCCAGGTTCTCCACGGCATGGCGAGCAGCAGACAATTCCTGCTCGTGTCTGCCGAGCATGGCTCCTTGGATCTCGACGGCAGTGTTACGAACGTCTGTAGTCGCTGGGTCCATTCTTTGGTCGGATCCTTCTGTCATGCAGGTGAATGAGGACCCAAAAGCGACTTGGCGAAAACAGAGTCTTTAATCCAGAAAAGTAATTCTACAAACATAAGACATAATTCCACTCGTAATGACGAGAACAGACTGGAGACTCGATCAAGAACTGCAGGTTGCCTCGGGAAGGCACTTGAACCTAGCAGACTCAGACACCTGCTCTCCACGCAGCATCTGAGGGAAACACGACACGACAGGGCGATACACAGACACAGCACGGTGAACAATAGACAAGGATCCGACAGGACAGGAACGGAAAACAAGGGAAGAAATAGGGACTCTAATCAGGGGAAAAGATAAGGAACAGGTGTGGGAAGACTAAATGATTGATTAGGGGAATAGGAACAGCTGGGAGCAGGAACGGAACGATAGAGAGAAGAGAGAGAGGAAGGGAGAGAGAAAAAGGGAACGAACCTAAAAGACCAGCAGGGGGAAAATGAACAGAGGAAAAGCAAAATTGCTTCAATATCCACATAATTTTCTCATGTCATTGATGCCATCTATTTTGTGAAGTACATCGGTCCTTTCCAGCAAAGCACCCAACAACATGATGCTGCCACCCCTGTGCTTCACGCTGGGATGGTGTTTTTCTATTTGCAAGCCTATTTGCAAGCCTCCCTTTTTTCCCCAAACATAACAATGGTCATTATGCCAAACAGTTCTGTTTTTGTTTTATCAGACAGGAGGACATTTCTCCTAAAGCAATCTTCATCCCCATGTGCAGTTGCAAACTGTAGTCTGGCTTTTTTATGGCAGTGTTGGAGCAGTGGGCTTTCCTTCCCTCTGGAGCGGCCTTTCAGGTTATGTCAGATAGGACTCGTTTACTGTGGATATAGATACTTTTGTATCTGTTTCCTCCAGCATCTTCACAAGGTCCTGCTGTTGTTCTGGGATTGATTTGCACTTTTCGCACAAAGTATGTTCATCTGTAGGATACAGAATGCGTCTCCTTCCTGAGCAGTATGATGGCTACGTGGTTTTATGGTGTTTCTACTTGCGTACTATTGTTTTTACAGATGAACGTGGTACCTTCAGGCATTTAGAAATTGCTCCTAAGGATGAACCAGACTTGTGGAGGTTTAAAAAAACAAAATTCTTGGCTGATTTCTTTTGATTTTCTCATGATGTCAAGGAAGTTTGTTTTAGAAGGTAGGCCTTGAAATACATCCACAGGTACACCTCCAATTTACATTTACATTTAATTGACTCAAATGTCAATTAGCCTATCAGAAGCTTCTGGGGCCATGACATCATTTTGGGAATTATTTCAAGCTGTTTAAAGGCACAGTCAACTTAGTGTATGTAAACTTCTATTATGAATTGTGATACAGTGAATTATAAGTGAAATAATATGTCTGTAAACAATTGTTGGAAAAATTACTCTAAAGTAGATGTTTCCAAAATATATATATGGAGGATTGGAAATGATGCAGACAATTACAATATGAAAGCCTTTAGCCTTCGCGCCAAGAATAGGTTTAGCCAAATGTATTTAAGTGTCTGTTTGGAGATGTTGTATTTTGTTCAAGGTTGATTAGCTCGGGGGGGGCTGTATCTGAGCCTGATAGACTTGTGCTTTAATTGTAAAGACAGGTTTTCTCCTGATGAGACACTTTTTTCTTTTGAACGCAGACATTTTGAAGTCAGAACCTTGTACTCATATTTGCAAATATCACCGTTATCATTGAAACAATTTATCCAACACATTTGCACCTCTACATGCCTTCTGCTGAATCTTTGTCCTTACGAAAGGATAAGGATAAAATTATTATATTTTACGTTCATACAGGCTCCAACCTCTAACTTCAAAATCACTTCATGATCTCAAAGTCTCATCATTTTTAACTTGATGTTGTTGTTTTTTTGTGGTATTGCGTTTATAAAAGCAGAATTCAATATAATTTCCATCCCCAAAAAGAACATAGCCACCCAGTCACTTTTATCCTGACACTGGGTCTGGGGAACAATAAAGTTGTATTAGTGAAAAGCACATAGCACCCCAGTCACTTTATCCTGACACTGGGTCTGAGGGAACAATAAAGTTGTATTAGGGAAAAGCACATAGCACCCCAGTCACTTTATCCTGACACTGGGTCTGGGGAACAATAAAGTTGTATTAGTGAAAAGCACATAGCACCCCAGTCACTTTATCCTGACACTGGGTCTGGGGAACAATAAAGTTGTATTAGTAGAAAAGCACATAGCACCCCAGTCACTTTATCCTGACACTGGGTCTGGGGAACAATAAAGTTTTATTAGTGAAAAGCACATAGCACCCCAGTCACTTTATCCTGACACTGGGTCTGGGGAACAATAAAGTTGTATTAGTGAAAAGCACATAGCACCAGCGATACTCAGTTATTACAGCCTTGAGAGGCAGCCAGCGTAGCTTTCATGTAAGCCATCTAGCATTAGCTATAGTCCCACTCAGACCCCTTGACATCCATCATGGCAACATAAGTCCATTCCACCACTCACTTTCACTATAAACAGCTGCGGAAAATGTTGTATTACTCTCCAAACATTATAGGAGAAGAGGGCCAGGGTTTCAGGGATCCTCCAGCTTGCGTTCTCTCTATCTCACGCTATCTCTTTCTTTCTATCTCTATCTCTTTTTCTGACTCTCTCTCTTTCTCTCTCTCTTTCTCTCTATTTCACGCTCTGACCTCTATATATCTTTTCTCTCTATCTCACTCTCTAATTCTTTTGTTTCTGACTCTCTCTCTCTTTCTGTTTCTCTCTCTCTCTCTCTCTCTCTCTCTCTCTCTCTCTCTCTGTTTCTCTGACTCTCTCTCTCTTTCTGTTTCTCTGACTCTCTCTCTTTCTGTTTCTCTGACTCTCTCTCTCTCTGTCTCTCTCTGACTCTCTCTCTCTTTCTCTTCTCTCTGACTCTCTCTCTTCTGTTTCTCTGACTCTCTCTCTCATTCTGTTTCTCTGACTCTCCTCTCTTTCTGTTTCTCTGACTCTCTCTCTCTCTGTTTCTCTGACTCTCTCTCTCTTTCTGTTTCTCTGACTCTCTCTCTTTCTGTTTCTCTCTCTCTCTCTTTCTGTTTCTCTGACTCTCTCTCTTTCTGTTTCTCTGACTCTCTCTCTTTCTGTTTCTCTGACTCTCTCTCTCTTCTCTCTCTCTCTGACTCTCTCTCTCTCTCTGTCTCTCTGTCTCTCTCTCTTTCTGTTTCTCTGACTCTCTCTCATTCTGTTTCTCTGACTCTCTCTCTCTTTCTGTTTCTCTGACTCTCTCTCTTTCTGTTTCTCTGACTCTCTCTCTCTCTGTTTCTCTGACTCTCTCTCTTTCTGTTTCTCTGACTTTTCGTTTCTCTTCTCTTCTTCTCTGTCTTTCTCTGACTCTCTACTCTTCTCTGTTTCTCTGACTCTCTCTCTTTCTGTTTCTCTGACTCCTCTCTCATTCTGTTTCTCTGACTCTCTCTCTTTCTGTTTCTCTGTCTCACTCTCTCTCTCTCTCTGTCTGTCTCTGACTCTCTCTCTTTCTGTTTCTCTGACTCTCTCTCTTTCTGTTTCTCTGACTCTCTCTCTTTCTGTTTCTCTGACTCTCTCTCTTTCTGCTTTCTCTGTCTCTCTCTCTCTCTCTCTCTCTCTTCTCGTTTCTCTGTCTCTCTGACTTCTCTCTCTTTCTGTTTCTCTGACCTCTCTCTCATTCTGTTTCTCTGATCTCTCTCTCTTTCTGTTTCTCTGACTCTCTCTCTTCTGCTTCTCTGACCTCTTCTTTCTGTTTCTCTGACTCTCTTTTCTGTTTTCTCTGTCTCTGACTCTCTCTCTCTCAGCCTCTCTCTGACTCTCTCTGCTCTCTGACTTCTCTCTTCTCTCTGACCTCTGACCCCTCTGCTTATCATCTCTTTCTGACTTCTCTCATCTCTCTTTCTCTGTCTCTGATCCTCTTTCTGTTTCTCTGACTCTCTCTCTTGCGTCTCTGATTGATATTTGCTGTCGTTTTAGACTCTCTCTCTTCCTCTCTCTCACTCTCTCTCTCTCTCACTCTCTCGACTCTCTCTCTCTCTCTCTTCTTCTTGCCTCCTCTGACTCTCTCTCTGCTTTCTCTCTCCTCTGGCCCTTGACGCTCTGTCTTCTGCTTCTCTGACTTCTCCTCATCTCTTCTCTCTCTGACTCTCTCTTTTCTTGTTTCTCTTGACTTTCTCTCTCTAGCTTTCTCTGACTCTCACTCTCTATTCTTGTTCGACTCTCTGTGTCTGACCTCTTCTTCCGCTGACTCTCTCTCATTCCCTTGTCTCTCTGTCTTCTCTGTCTCTGACTCTCTCTCTCTCTCTTGACTCTTCACTTCTTTCTGGTTTCTCTGACCCTCTTCTCTCATTTCTGAATGTTCTGACTCTATCTCTTCTGTCCCTCTGTTCTTCTTCTGACTTTGACCTCTCTTCTGCTTGAATCTTCTCTCTGCTTTGAGTCTTCTCATCTCTTCTCTTCTTTCGTTTTCTGACTCTGCTCTTCTCTTTCTGTTTCTCTGACTCTCTCTCTCTCTCTGTCTCTCTGTCTCTGTGTCTCTCTCTCTCTCTCTCTCTCTCTCTCTCTCTCTCTCTTTCTGTTTCTCTGACTCTCTCTCTCTTTCTGTTTCTCTGACTCTCTCTCTCTCTCTTTCTGTTTCTCTGACTCTCTCTCATTCTGTTTCTCTGTCTCTCTCTCTCTCTCTCTCTCTCTCTCTCTCTCTCTCTCTCTCTCTCTCTCTCTCTCTCTCTCTCTCTCTCTCTCTCTCTCTCTCTCTCTTTCTGTTTCTCTGACTCTCTCTCTCTCTCTTTCTGTTTCTCTGACTCTCTCTCTCTCTCTGTCTCTCTGTCCTCTGTCTCTCTCCTCTCTCTCTCTCTCTCTCTCTCTCTTTCTGTTTCTCTGACTCTCTCTCTCTTTCTGTTTCTCTGACTCTCTCTCTCTCTTTCTGTTTCTCTGTCTCTCTGTCTCTCTCTCTCTCTCTCTCTCTCT
>NW_025754085.1:0-5000 GCF_021184085.1 Oncorhynchus gorbuscha | reverse complement strand
ACTATGGATGTGTAGTTACACTACAAACTGTACCCAGTTATACTACACACTACTGATATACTACAAACTGTACCCAGTTATACTACACACTACTGATATACTCCAAACTGTACCCAGTTATACTACACACTACTGATATACTCCAAACTGTACCCAGTTATACTACACACTACTGATACACTACAAACTACCCAGTTATACTACACACTACTGATATACTACAAACTGTACCCAGTTATACTACACACTACTGATATACTACAAACTGTACCCAGTTATACTACACACTACTGATATACTACAAACTGTACCCAGTTATACTACACACTACTGATATACTACAAACTGTACCCAGTTATACTACACACTACTGATATACTCTATACCTGTATAGATATACAGTAGTACTCTATACCTATAGAGATATACTGTAGTAATCTATACCTGTATAGATATACAGTAGTACTCTATACCTATAGAGATATACTGTAGTAATCTATACCTATAGAGATATACTGTAGTAATCTATACCTGTATAGATATACAGTAGTACTCTATACCTGTAGAGATATACAGTAGTAATCTATACCTATAGAGATATACAGTAGTAATCTATACCTATAGAGATATACTGTAGTAATCTATACCTATAGAGATATACAGTAGTAATCTATACCTATAGAGATATACAGTAGTAATCTATACCTATAGAGATATACAGTAGTAATCTATACCTATAGAGATATACAGTAGGAATCTATACCTGTAGAGATATACAGTAGTAATCTATACCTATAGAGATATACAGTAGTAACCTATACCTATAGAGATATACAGTAGTAATCTATACCTATAGAGATATACAGTAGTAATCTGTACCTGTAGAGATATACAGTAGGAATCTATACCTGTAGAGATATACAGTAGTAATCTATACCTATAGAGATATACAGTAGTAACCTATACCTATAGAGATAGACAGTAGTAATCTATACCTATAGAGATATACAGTAGTAATATATACCTATAGAGATATACAGTAGTAATCTATACCTATAGAGATATACAGTAGTAACCTATACCTATAGAGATAGACAGTAGTAGTAACCTATACTAGTGATCTAGTTATTAGAACCAGAGTAGTACTGCCTGGTTCCAGTGTTGTTACTGTGGTAACAGAGAGTGATGTAGGAGCGAGACTTCTCTACACCTTTTGGCAACTCTACCTGACTGCTACAAATCAAACCGCAAATAGACCCACCGTCTCAGCTGTGGTTTATCGTTTGTTTAAAAATGGTCTTTCAACAAATCAGCATCCAGGAACAGACCCACCCGTTGTATAACACAACTTACAGTACATCACTCCACCTAGCCTTACCCAGACCCCAACACACACACACACACACACACACACACACACACACACACACACACACACACACACACACACACACACACACACACACACACACACACACACACACACACACACACACACACACACACACACACACACACACACACACACACACAGTAACCCTAAACACACACACACACACAGTAACCCTAAACACACACACACACACAGTAACCCTAAACACACACACACGCAGTAACCCTACACACACACACACACACCTAACCTAACCTAACCTAGACTCAACCTTACATAGACTCAACTCTGTGGAATGGTGACCTGTTGGCTCCCAGCTCAGCCAGATACTCCCTACTGAAAACACTGTCCAAAAAACACATGATGTACTGTCTGATATATATCATGTCTGGACCTGTTGAGACAGGAGGGGAGATGGAAAGAAAGAAAGAAAGAAAGAGAGAGAGAGATGGAGAGGGAGGGGAGATGGAGGGAGGGAGAGATGGAGAGGGAGGGGAGATGGAAAGAAAGAGAGAGATGGAGAGGGAGAGGGAGGGGAGATGGAATGAAAGAGAAAGAAAGAGAGAGAGATGGAGAGGGAGAGAGAGATGGAGAG
This sequence comes from Oncorhynchus gorbuscha, assembly GCF_021184085.1. Classification (NCBI taxonomy): domain Eukaryota; kingdom Metazoa; phylum Chordata; class Actinopteri; order Salmoniformes; family Salmonidae; genus Oncorhynchus; species Oncorhynchus gorbuscha. The sequence continues at coordinate 3,012 of NW_025754085.1, read as the reverse complement.
GGAGAGGGAGGGGAGATGGAAAGAAAGAGATAGAAAGAAGAGAGAGAGAGAGAGAGATGGAGAGGGAGAGAGAGATGGAGAGGGAGAGGGATAGGGAGGGGAGATGGAAAGAAAGAGAGAGAAAAAAGAGGAGAGGGAGGGGAGATGGAGAGGGAGAGGGAGGGGAGATGGAAAGAAGAAAGAAAGAAAGAGAGAGATGGAGAGGGAGAGGGAGGGAGATGGAAAGAAAGAGAGAGAAAGAAAGAGAGATGGAGGGGAGGGAGGGGAGGGGAGAGGGAGGGGAGGGGAGAGAGGGAGATGGAGAGGGAGGGGAGGAGGGAGATGGAGAGGATAGCAGTATTAAGCCAGTCCATTATATTCATGCATGATACAGCCACATTAATCATATCTCAACACTATCCCTCCTTCTCCTTCCACATATTTGAAATATTTATGACACCTCAGTACCAAAGGAGTGTTTCTGACAACACAGAGGCTTTTCTGTCTACTCCCTGTGTGTGTGTGTGTGTGTGTGTGTGTGTGTGTGTGTGTGTGTGTGTGTGTGTGTGTGTGTGTGTGTGTGTGTGTGTGTGTGTGTGTGTGTCTAGGTGTGGGTTTGGTTTGTGTGTCAATTCACCCCCTGTGTGTGTCTGGGGTGTGGGTTTGGTTTGTGTGGTTTCCACCCCACTTCTTCTCCCCTCTCATTCCTCCCTCCCCCTCTCCTTTCCTCCCTCCTTCTCTCTCCTTTCCTCCCTCCCCCTCTTTTCCTCCTCTCCCTCTCTTTTCCTCCCTCCCTCTCCTTTCCTCCCTCCCCCTCTCCTTTCCTCCCCCCTCTCCTTTCCTCCCTCCCCCTTTTCCTCCCTCTCTCTCCTTTCCTCCCTCCCCCTCTCCTTTCCTCCCTCCCTTTCCCTCTCTTTCCTCCCTCCCTCTCCTTTCTCCCTCCTCTCCCTTTCTTCCCTCCCTCTCTCCTTTCTTCCCTCCCTCTCTCCCTTTCCTCCCTCCCTCTCCTTTCCCTCCCTCCCTCTCTCCTTTCCTCCCTCCCTCTCCTTTCCTCCTTCCCCTCTCTGCTTTCCTCCTCCCTCTCCTTTCCTCCCTCCCCTCTCCTTTCTCCCTCCCTTCCTCCTCCTCTCTCCTTTCCCCCCCCTCTCTCCTTTTTCCTCCCTGCCCCTTTTTTCCTCTCTTTCCTCCTCCCCCCTCTCTTTTCCTCCCTCCCTCTCCCTCTCTTTTCCTCCCTCCCTCTCTCCCTTTCCTCCCTCCCTCTCTGCTTTCTCTCCCTCTCTCCTTTCTTACTCCCTCTCTCTTTCCTCCCTCCCTCTCTCCTTTCCTCCCTCCTCTCTCCTCCCCCTCCCCCTCTCTTTTCCTCCCTCTCCCTCTCTTTTCCCTCCCTCTTTTTCCTCCCTCCCCTCTCCTTTCCTCCCTTTCTTTCCTCCATCTCCCTCTCCTTTCCTCCCCTCCCTCTCTCTTTCCTCCCTCCCTCTCTCCCTCCCCCTCTCTCCTTTCCTCCCTCCCCTCCCCTTTCCTTTCTCTCCTTTCCTCCCTCCCTCTCTCCTTTCCATCCCTCCCTCTCCTCTTTTTCCTCCCTCCCCCTCTCCTTTCCTCCCCTCTCTCTCTCTTTCTTCCTCCTCTCTCCTTTCTTCCCTCCCTCTCCCTTTCCTCCCTCCCTCTTTTCCTCCCTCCCTCTCTCCCCTTTCCTCCCTCCTCTCTCCCTTTCCTCCCCTCCCTCCTCCTCCCTTTCCTCCCTCCCTCTCTCCTTTCCTCCCTCCCTCTCCTTTCCTCCCTCCCTCTCTCCTTTCCTCCTTCCCCTCTCTCCTTTCCTCCCTCCCTCTCTCCTTTCCTCCCACCCTCTCTGCTTTCCTCCCCTCCCTCTCTCCTTTCCTCCTCCCTCTCTCTCCTTTCCTCCCTCCCTCTCCTTTCCTCCCCCTCTCCCTTTCCTCCACCACTCCTGCTTTCCTCGCTCCCTCTCTTTTCCTCCCTCCCTCTCTCCTTTCCTCCCTCTCTCTCCTTTCCTCCCCCTCCCCCCCTCCCCTCTCTTTCCTCCTCCCTCCTTTCCTCCCTCCCCTCTCTTTTCCTCCCTCCCTCCCCCTTCCTTTCCTCCCTCTCTCTCCTTTCCTCCTCCTCTCCTTTCTTCCTCCCTCTCTTTTCCTCCCTCCCTCTCTCCTTTCCTCCCCCCCTCTCTCCTTTCCTCCCTCCTCTCTCCTTTCCTCCCCCCCTCTCTCCTTTCCTCCCTCCCTCTCTCCTCCCCCTCCTCCTTTCTTCCCTCCCTCTCCTTTCCTCCCTCCCTCTCTCCTTTCCTCCCCCTCTCTGCTTTTTCCTCCCTCCCTCTCTCCTTTCCTCCCTCCCTCTCTCACTCCTCCCCCCCCTCTCCTTTCCTCCCCCTCTCCTTTCCTCCCCCCCCTCTCCTTTCCTCCCTCCCTCTCTCCTTTCCTCCCTCCCCTCTCTTTCCTCCCTCCCTCTCCTTTCTCTTTTCCTCCCTCCTCTCTCTCCTTTCCTCCCTCCCTCTCTGCTTTCCTCCCTCCCTCTCCCCCTTTCTTCCCTCCCTCTCTCTCTCCTTTCCTCCCTCCCTCTCTCTCCTTTTCAGGGTGTATTAACTGTAGATCTGTCTTCCTCTGATGGATCACAGTGTGTTTCCTGCCTTTCAGGGTGTTTAACTATAGATCAGGGTGTGTGTTAACTGTAGATCAGGGTGTGTGTGTTAACTGTAGATCAGGGTGTGTGTGTAACTATAGATCAGGGTGTGTTAACTGTACAGCAGGGTGTGTTAGCTGTAGATCAGGGTGTGTGTGTTATTTAGATCCCAGGGTGTGTTAACTGTAGATCAGGTGTGTTAGACTGGGATCATAGGGTGTGTTAACTGTAGATCACGGTGTGTTAACTGTAGATCAGGGGTGTGTGTAACTGTAGATCAGGGTGTGTTAACTGTAGATCAGGGTGTGTTAACTGTAGATCAGGGTGTGTGTTTAACTGTAGATCAGGGTGTGTAGATTAACTATAGATCAGGGTGTGTTAACTGTAGATCCAGGGTGTGTTAACTGT
>NW_025754084.1:0-9666 GCF_021184085.1 Oncorhynchus gorbuscha | reverse complement strand
ATCAGGCTGATAGATATACTGTATATTCCCCTTGCCTCTCTGCCTGCCTCTCAGCCTGCCTCTCTGCCTGCCTCTCAGACTGGCCTCTCAGCCTGCCTCTCAGCCTGCCTCTCAGCTTGCCTCTCAGCCTGCCTCTCTGCCTGCCTCTCAGCCTGCCTCTCTGCCTGCCTCTCAGACTGGCCTCTCAGCCTGCCTCTCAGCCTGCCTCTCAGCCTGCCTCTCAGCTTGCCTCTCAGCCTGCCTCTCAGCCTGCCTCTCAGCCTGCCTCTCTGCCTGCCTCTCAGACTGGCCTCTCAGACTGGCCTCTCAGACTGGCCTCTCAGACTGGCCTCTCAGCCTGCCTCTCAGACTTTCCTCTCAGACTGGCCTCTCAGCCTGCCTCTCAGCCTTCCTCTCAGCCTGCCTCTCAGCCTGCCTCTCAGCCTTCCTCTCAGCCTGCTTTTCAGCCTGCCTCTCAGCCTTCCTCTCAGCCTTCCTTTCAGTTTGGCTGTCTGTCTGTCCGCTCTCCCCTGTCTTTCAGCCTACCCTCTCAGCCTTCCTCTCAGCCTTCCTCTCCCCTGTCTTTCAGCCTACCCTCTCAGTTTGGCTGTCTGCCTGTCCGCTCTCCCCTGTCTTTCAGCCTACCATCTCAGCCTTCCTCTCAGCCTTCCTCTCCCCTGTCTTTCAGCCTACCCTCTCAGTTTGGCTGTCTGCCTGTCCTCTCTCCCCTGTCTTTCAGCCTACCCTCTCAGTTTGGCCCCTTCAGCCTCCCCTACTCACATCACAATGCCCTGGTTGGCTACTGCTAATTGCTGAGTTAATCAAGGGCAGATTGACCAATGTTTCCTAGTGTTTGCCAGCAAGTGGCTGTAGCCTTTAAATCAAAGGTGTAAATGTTGTGCCCTCTCACACATTTTTTGAGACGTAACTGGAACTAGAAAAAAGGCCTAGTTGTTACATTGATGTTGTTCTAATCAGTGCTCTGTCTATCTCTCTCTCGATATCTCTCTCTCGCTGTCTCTCTCTCTCACTGTCTCTCTCTGTCTCTCTCTCTCGCTGTCTCTCTCTCTCTCACGGTCTCTTCGCTGTCTCTCTTCTCGCTGTTCCTTCTTCGCTGTCTCTCTCTCTCTTCGCTGTCTCTCTCTCTCTCGATGTCTCTCTCACTGTCCCTCTCATCTGTCTCTCTCTCTCTGTCTTCTCGCTGTCTCTCTGCTGTCTCTTCTCTCACTGTCTCTTCACTGTCTCTGTCTCTCGCTGTCTCTCTCTCTCCTCTGTCTCTCTCACGGTCTCTCACTGTCTCTTCACTGTCTCTCTCACTGTCCCTCTCGTCTCTCTGTCTCTCTCATTGTCCTCTCACTGTCTCTCTCACTGTCCCTCTCGCTGTCTCTCTCTCGCTGAATCTCTCACTGTCTCTCTCTCTCTCGCTTGTCTCTCCTCACTGTCTCTCTCACTGCCCTCTCACTGTCCCTCTCACTGTCTCTCTCTCTCTCGCTGTCTCTCTCTCTCATTGCCTCTCTCTCTCCCTGTCCGCTGTCTCTCTCTCTCTCTCTCTCTCTCTCTGTCTCGCTGTCTCTCTCTCTCTCTCTCTCGATGTCTCTCTCTTCCCTGTCCCTCTCCCTGTCCCTCTCACTGTCCCTCACTGTCTCTCTCTCTGTCTCTCTCACGGTCTCTTCTCTCGCTGTTTCTCTCTGCTGTCTCTTCGCTGTCTCTTCTCGCTGTTCTCTCTCTCTCTGTCTCTCTCTGTCTCTCTCACGGTCTCTCTCTCACTGTCTCTCTCTTTCACTGTCTTCACTGTCCCTCTCGCTGTCTCCCTCATTGTCCCTCTCACTGTCTCTCTCACTGTCCCTCTCGCTGTCTCTCGCTGAATTCTCACTGTCTCTCTCTCTCGCTGTCTCTCTCACTGTCCCTCTCACTGTCTCTCTCACTGTCCCTCTCACTGTCCCTCTCACTGTCTCTCTCTCTCTCTCTCTCTCTCTCTCTCTCTCTCTCTCTCTCTCTCTCTCACTGTCTCTCTCTCTCTGTCTCTCTCTCTCTCGCTGTCTCTCTCTCTCTCACTGTCTGTCTCTCCTGTCTCCTCCTCTCTCCTCTCACTGTCTCTCTCTCTCTCGATGTCTCTCTCCCTGTCCCTCTCACTGTCTCTCTGTCTCTCGCTGTCTCTTCTCGCTGTCTCTCTCGCTGTCTCTCTCGCTGTCTCTCTCACTGTCTCTCTCTCTCGCTGTCTCTCTCTCACTGTCTCTCTTCGCTTGTCCCTCACGCTGTCTCTTTCTCACTGTCCCTCTCTCACTGTCTCTCTCTCTGTCTCTCTCTCTCACTGTCTCTCTCACTGTCTCTCACTGTCTCTCACTGTCTTCTCACTGTCCCTCTCGCTGTCCCCTTCCTCTCGCTGTCCTCTCACTGTCTCTCTCTCCCTGTCTCTCTCTCGCTGTCACTCCCTCGCTGTCTCTCTCGCTGTCTCTCCTCGCTGTCTCTCTATCGCTGTCTGTCTCTCCGTCTCTCTGTCTCATTGTCTCTGTCTGTAGGAGTACCAGATAGTTAAGAAATCAGCTCGCTCCCTGAGCACCTTCAAGTGGAGTCTCCATGGCGACTGGCCCAGCCGTCTATTATATCCAACATAGTCCTCATGAAAGGGACAGGGAAAGGTGGAGCGAGCACACACACACACACACACACACACACACACACACACACACACACACACACACACACACACACACACACACACACACACACACACACACACACACACACACACACACACACTGCTCACCACACTAGGCACTGATCCCACTACCTCCCTCCCAGGATGTGACTGAATGGTCTTTATTTATCTGTTGTCTGTCATCATAGTCGGTAAACATCCCCCCAGATATATAGCCCTCCCCATGATATATAGTCCCCCCCCGAGATATAGGCCCCCCCCAGATATATAGTCCCCCCAAGATATAGTCCCCCCAGGTATATAGTCCCCCTAAGAGCGTCTGCTAAATGACTTAAATGTAAATGTAAATATATAGTCCCCCCCTATATATATAGTCCCCCCAAGATATATAGTCCCCCCCAGATATATAGTCCACCCCCCCAAGATATATAGTCCCCCCAGATATATAGTCCCCCCTAGACATAGTCCCCCCCCAGATATATAGCCCCCCCAAGATATATAGAGATATATAGTCCCCCCAGAGAAAGATTTATAGTCCCCCCCAGATATATAGTCCCCCCAAGATATATAGTCCCCAAGATATATAGTCCCCCCCAGATATATAGTCCCCCCCAGATATATAGTCCCCCCAAGATATATAGTCCCCCCCCAGATATATAGCCCCCCAGATATATAGTCCCCCCAAGATATATAGTCCCCCCAGATATATAGTCCCCCCAGATATATAGTCCCCCCAAGATATATATAGTCCCCCCCCAGATATATAGTCCCCCCCAAGATATATAGTCCCCCCTAGATATATAGTCCCCCCAAGATATATAGTCCCCCCAGATATATAGCCCCCCCCAGATATATAGCCCCCCAGATATATAGCCCCCCAAGATATATAGTCCCCCCCCAGATATAGTCCCCCCAGATATATAGTCCCCCCCAGATATATAGTCCCCCCAAGATATATAGTCCCCCCCAGATATAGCCCCAGATATATAGTCCTCCCCAAGATATATAGTCCCCCCAGATATATAGTCCCCCCTAAGATATATAGTCCCCCCAGATATATAGTCCCCCCAAGATATATAGTCCCCCCAGATATATAGTCCCCCCAAGATATATAGTCCCCCCCAGATATATAGCCCCCCACCAGATATAGCCCCCCCCCAGATATATAGCCCCCCAAGATATAGTCCCACCCAGATATATAGTCCCCCCCCAGATATATAGTCCCCCCCCAAGATATATAGTCCCCCCCAGATATATAGCCCCCCAGATATATAGTCCCCCAAGATATATAGTCCCCCCCAGATATATAGTCCCCCCAGATATATAGTCCCCCAAGATATATAGTCCCCCAGATATATAGTCCCCCAAGATATATAGTCCTCTCCAGATATATAGTCCCCCCCAAGATATATAGTCCCCCCCAGATATATATCCTCCCAGATATATATAGCCCCCAAGATATATAGCCCCCCCAAGATCCCATAGTCCCCCAGATATATAGTCCCCCCAGATATATAGTAGTCCCCCCAGATATATAGCCCCCCAGATATATAGTCCCCCCAGATATATAGTCCCCACCCAGATATATAGTCCCCCAGGATATAGTCCCCCAGATATATAGTCCTTCTCCTCCCCAGACATACAGGCCTTCTCTTCCCCCCCAGATATACAGTCCTTCCCCCCACCCAGACATACAGTCCTTCTGCCCCCACCCAGACATACAGTCCTTGCCCCCACCCAGACATACAGTCCTTTTCCCCACCAGACATACAGTCCTTCTGCCCCCCCACCCAGACATACAGTCCTTCTCCCCCCACCCAGACATACAGTCCTTCTGCCCCCACCCAGACATAGTCCTTCTCCCCCCACCCACATACAGTCCTTCTCCTTCTCCTCCCCCCAGATATACAGTCCTTCTCCTCCCCCCAGATATACAGTCCTTCTCCTCCCCCCAGATATACAGTCCTTCTCCCCCCCAGATATACAGTCCTTCTCCTCCCCAGACATACAGTCCCTCACCCCAGACATACAGTCCTTCTCCTCCCCCCTGATATACAGTCCTTCTCTTCCCCCCAGACATACAGTCCTTCTCCCCCCCAGACATACAGTCCTTCTCCTCCCCCCAGATATACAGTCCTTCTCCTCCCCCTAGATATACAGTCCTTCTCCTCCCCCCAGATATACAGTCCTTCTCCTCCCCAGACATACAGTCCTTCTCCCCCCAGACATACAGTCCTCCCAGACATCCTCCCCAGACATATAGTAGTCCCCACCCAGACATACAGTCCCCCCCCCAGATATATAGTCCCCACCCAGACATACAGTCCCCACCCAGACATACAGTCCCACCCCCCCAGACATACAGTCCTTCATGATAAACATCATTGACAGACCAGGAAACAGAGAAGTGTGCTATTGGAATTGAGTTGTATAGTGTATAAAAGTCACATCCTATTAATCTTGGTATATTTTAGTCAGAAGCTTGATACAATTTCACAGTGAATGTGTGTTTGCATGTTGAAACACTCTGCAGGGTCTAGAGAAGCCAAGTCCTTTTCACGTGTTCGTGTGTGGTTGGGCACATACCTGGTACGCACATGTAATGAGTCTGGCTCTTAGTGCTTCCTACAGTTTGGTTCTGAATGAAGTGTGTGGGTTTTTGGCCCTGGGGTTCAGACAGTATTGTTGGTAGTTGGTTGTGCTCGGTGGTTGTGAAACCTTTGTTTGTGTGTGTGTGTGTGTGTGTGTGTGTTAGGGACTGGGGTTCAGCATCGTCGGAGGTCAGGACTCTGCCCGAGGAAGGATGGGGATCTTTGTCAAGACTATCTTCCCTAACGGAGCAGCGATCGCAGACGGACGACTGAAAGAGGGAGATGAGATTCTGGAGGTGAATGGAGACTCTCTCCAGGGCTGACCCACCAGCAGGCCCATCCAGACCTTCAAGAGTAACAGTCTGGGTTAGGATTAGGAAGGTTAGAGATTAAGGATTCCAAACCTCGAACCTTTAAAAGTAACAATCTAGGTTAGGGTTAGGATTAAGGTTTAGGCCATCCAGACCTGCAAGGTAACAGTCTGGGTTAGGGTTAGAGTTTAGGCCATCCAGACCTGCAAGGTAACAGTCTGGATTAGGATTAGGGTTAGGATTAAGGTTTAGGCCATCCAGACCTTCAAGGTAACAGTCTGGGTTAGGGTTAAGGTTTAGGCCATCCAGACCTGCAAGGTAACAGTCTGGATTAGGATTAGGGTTAGGATTCAGGTTTAGGCCATCCAGACCTGCAAGGTAACAGTCTGGATTAGGGTTAGGGTTAGGATTAAGGTTTAGGCCATCTAGACCTTCAAGGTAACAGTCTGGATTAGGGTTAGGGTTAGGATTAAGGTTTAGGCCATCTAGACCTTCAAGGTAACAGTCTGGATTAGGATTAAGGTTTAGGCCATCCAGACCTTCAAGGTAACAGTCTGGATTAGGATTAGGGTTAGGATTAAGGTTTAGGCCATCTAGACCTTCAAGGTAACAGTCTGGATTAGGATTAAGGTTTAGGCCATCTAGACCTTCAAGGTAACAGTCTGGATTAGGATTAAGGTTTAGGCCATCTAGACCTTCAAGGTAACAGTCTGGATTAGGATTAGGGTTTAGGCCATCCAGACCTGCAAGGTAACAGTCTGGGTTAGGGTTAGGATTAGGGTTAGGATTAGGATTAAGGTTTAGGCCATCCCGACCTTCAAGGTAACAGTCTGGATTAGGATTAAGGTTTAGGCCATCCAGACCTTCAAGGTAACAGTCTGGGTTAGGGTTAGGTTAGATTAAGGTTTAGGCCATCCAGACCTTCAAGGTAACAGTCTGGTAGGGTTAGGATTATGATTAAGGTTTAGGCCATCCAGACCTTCAAGGTAACAGTCTGGTTAGGGTTAGGATTAGGATTAGGTTTAGGCCATCCAGACCTTTAAGGTAACAGTCTGGGTTAGGGTTAGGATTATGATTAAGGTTTAGGCCATCCAGACCTTCAAGGTACCTAAATTCACAGGTTTTTCATAAATCCCTTTTGGAGGATAACCCTTAAATCAGAAGTGGTGCATGTCAGTGGCTTTTGACCAATCAATGAGAGTCATGCCTGTAATCAGTATGACGCTCTGTTCTTGTTAATGTTGTTGTCGTTGTTTTTCTGGTCCTAATACTGTGTCTCCTTTCCTGTCCCTGTGTCCTGTCTCTGTGTCCTGTCCCTGTGTCCTGTCTGCTGTGTCCTGTCCCTGTGTCCTGTCTCTGTGTCCTGTCTCGGTGTCCTGTCCCTGTGTCCTGTCCCTGTGTCCTGTCTCTGTGTCCTGTCTCTGTGTCCTGTCTCTGTGTCCTGTCTCTGTGTCCTGTCCGTCCTGTCTCTGGTCCTGTCTCTGTGTCCTGTCTCTGTGTCCTGTCTCTGTGTCCTGTCTCTGTGTCCTGTCTCTGTGTCCTGTCTCTGTGTCCTGTCTCTGGTCCTGTCTCTGTGTCCTGTCTCTGGTCCTGTCTCTGTGTCCTGTCTCTGTGTCCTGTCTCTGGTCCTGTCTCTGTGTCCTGTCTCTGTGTCCTGTCTCTGTGTCCTGTCTCTGTGTCCTGTCTCTGTGTCCTGTCTCTGTGTCCTGTCTCTGTGTCCTGTCTCTGTGTCCTGTCTCTGGTCCTGTCTCTGTGTCCTGTCTCTGGTCCTGTCTCTGTGTCCTGTCTCTGGTCCTGTCTCTGGTCCTGTCTCTGTGTCCTGTCTCTGGTCCTGTCTCTGGTCCTGTCTCTGTGTCCTGTCTCTGTGTCCTGTCTCTGTGTCCTGTCTCTGGTCCTGTCTCTGTGTCCTGTCTCTGTGTCCTGTCTCTGTGTCCTGTCTCTGTGTCCTGTCTCTGTGTCCTGTCTCTGTGTCCTGTCTCTGGTCCCCTGCAGCAACTGAAAAGGGTGTGGTGACTCTAACAGTACGGACACGTCTCCGAAGCCCCAGCCTGACGCCATGCCCCACCCCCACCCTTCTCAGCCGCTCCTCCTCCCCGAACTCCAACGCCAGCGGGGCAACCCCACCCCAGTACCCACCACCTTCGCCGAACCCCCGAAGCCCGCAAGGGACCCCCAGGTCCTGGCCCCAAAGACCGCATCATCATGGAGGTTACACTCAACAAAGGTACCAGAGAAAGTAGGGTTGAACGGAGTGGGGTATCTTTCACTTTAGCTGTTTATCTCAGTTCAGTCGGTGTGTTAGATTGGGCTTTTGTTGATTTGAGATGACATTAGTTTAGTAAGATATTAAATACTCCGTTAGATCTATTCTTTACTATTCTGACTGTCTAAACTATTCCAAGTGGCAATGGTAAAGAGTGGTGTCAGGAGATGCTATGGGCCGACAGTATAGTAGCCACACTCCAAAATCCTCTCACCAACTCACTGTCCTGCCAGGGTTCAAACCTGTCCTGCCAGGGTAAGAACCTGTCCTACCAGGGTCAAAACCTGTCCTGCCATGGTTCAAACCTGTCCTGCCAGGGTAAGAACCTGTTAGTCTTGGAACACAGCAGATAACATTTGATAAATAAGAGTGTGTCCTACCAGGGTTAACACCTGCCCTGCCAGGTTCAAAACCTGGCCTACCAGGGTCCAAACCTGTCCTACCAGGGTCCAAACCTGGCCCACCAGGGTCCAAACCTGGCCCACCAGGGTCCAAACCTGGCCTACCAGGGTCCAAACCTGGCCTACCAGGGTTAAAACCTGGCCTACCAGGGTCCAAACCTGTTAGTCTTAGAACACAGCCAGAAGAAATATTTTGGTAGAAATGAAGAGGATTCATAGCACCTGGAGAGTGTCTTTGTCAGTTTCAGCAGCCATAAGCTAGAAACCCCTCCCCCAGTTTTGGTAGACAAATAATAAGGGGGAATGGGGCTGGAGAAATGTTACCACTCTCACATTCATAGACAGAGCTACGACCACAAGAACTTGACCATCCATGATATCACAATTGTAATTTTTATCATGTTTTGAAGGTATACAGTTGTTTGTTCCCAAACATTGAAGTGCAACTCAGATTCGATTTTGTCCAAAAAAATGGATGTACCAATCGCAAGATTTCCACTTTAATGAGCGTGTCTCTCGTTGAGAGTGGTCTGCTGCCTTTTCACAGAGAGGCTCTCTGTGCTGTCGTGTGGTTCACTTCATCGTTGGCCTCCATTTCATATTGCCCTCTCCATGCTTTTGGCTCTGACTGAAATAGGGTTACTGATCCAGCCTCCATTTCATATTGCCCTCTCCCATGCTTTTGGCTATGACTGAAATAGGAGTTGAGTCCAGCCTCCCAATTTCATATTTGCCCTCTCCATGCTTTTGGCTATGACTGAAATAGGAGTTGATCCAGCCTCCATTTTATATTGCCCTCTCCCATGCTTTTGGCTACTGACTGAAATAGGGAGTTGATCCAGCCTCCATTTCATCTTTGCCCTCTCCATGCTTTTGGCCTATGACTGAAATAGGAGTTGGATCCAGCCTCCATTTTCATATTGCCCTCTCCATGCTTTGCTATGACTGAAATAGGATTGATCCAGCCTCCATTTCATATTGCCCTCTCCATGCTTTTGGCTATGACTGAAATAGGAGTTGATCCAGCCTCCATTTCATATTGCCCTCTCCATGCTTTTTGGCTATGACTCGAAATAGGAGTTGATCCAGCCTCCATTTCATATTGCCCTCTCCATGCTTTTGGCTATGACTGAAATGAGATTGATCCAGCCTCCATTTCATATTGCCCTCTCCATGCTTTTGGCTATGACTGAAATAGAGTTGATCCAGCCTCCATTTCATAATGCCCTCTCCATGCTTTTGGCTATGACTGAAATAGGGAGTTGATCCAGCCTCCATTTCATATTGCCCTCTCCAGGCTTTTGGCTATTGCTGAAATAGGAGTTGATCCAGGCTCCATTTCATCACCTACAACTATGGAGGAAGAAAAGAAGACTGATGGCTTAGAAGACGGGACATTTTAAGAATAGTTAGAATTGCATCTTGCTCATCCTCCCTGTGTCCTTGTTGTCTTTGCTTCCTG
>NW_025754083.1:0-9670 GCF_021184085.1 Oncorhynchus gorbuscha | reverse complement strand
CAAAGCATTACATTTACATTTACATTTACATTTAAGTCACTTAGCAGACGCCTTATCCAGAGCGACTTACAAATTGGTGCATTCACCTTATGACATCCAGTGGGACAGTCACTTAACAATAGTGCATCTAAAACTTAGGGGGGGTGGGGTGAGAGGGATTACTTAACCTATCCTAGGTATTCCTTAAAGAGGTGGGGTTTCAGGTGTCTCCGGAAGGTGGTGATTGACTCCGCTGTCCTGGCGTCGTGAGGGAGTTTGTTCCACCATTGGGGGGCCAGGGCAGCGAACAGTTTTGACTGGGCTGAGCGGGAGCTGTACTTCCTCAGTGGTAGGGAGGCGAGCAGGCCAGAGGTGGATGAACGCAGTGCCCTTGTTTGGGTGTAGGGCCTGATCAGAGCCTGGAGGTACTGAGGTGCCGTTCCCCTCACAGCTCCGTAGGCTGGTGGCATTTTAGTCATCCAAAAGCATTATGACATCAAGGTGGCATTTTAGTCATCCCAAAGCATTATGACATCAAGGTGGCATTTTAGTCATCCAAAAGCACTATGACATCAAGGTGGCATTTTAGTCATCCAAAAGCATTATGACATCATGGTGGCATTTTAGTAATCCAAAAGCACTATGACATCATGGTGGCATTTTAGTAATCCAAAAGCATTATGACATCATGGTGGCATTTTAGTAATCCAAAAGCACTATGACATCATGGTGGCATTTTAGTAATCCAAAAGCATTATGACATCATGGTGGCATTTTAGTAATCCAAAAGCATTATGACATCATGGTGGCATTTTAGTAATCCAAAAGCATTATGACATCATGGTGGCATTTTAGTCATCCAAAAGCACTATGACATCAAGGTGGCATTTTAGTAATCCAAAAGCATTATGACATCATGGTGGCATTTTAGTAATCCAAAAGCATTATGACATCATGGTGGCATTTTAGTAATCCAAAAGCATTATGACATCATGGTGGCATTTTAGTCATCCAAAAGCATTATGACATTATGGTGGCATTTTAGTCATTCAAAAGCATTATGACATCATGGTGGCATTTTAGTAATCCAAAAGCATTATGACATCAAGGTGGCATTTTAGTAATCCAAAAGCACTATGACATCATGGTGGCATTTTAGTAATCCAAAAGCATTATGACATCATGGTGGCATTTTAGTAATCCAAAAGCACTATGACATCATGGTGGCATTTTAGTAATCCAAAAGCATTATGACATCATGGTGGCATTTTAGTAATCCAAAAGCACTATGACATCATGGTGGCATTTTAGTAATCCAAAAGCATTATGACATCATGGTGGCATTTTAGTAATCCAAAAGCATTATGACATCATGGTGGCATTTTAGTAATCCAAAAGCATTATGACATCATGGTGGCATTTTAGTCATCCAAAAGCATTATGACATCATGGTGGCATTTTAGTAATCCAAAAGCACTATGACATCATGGTGGCATTTTAGTCATCCAAAAGCATTATGACATCATGGTGGCATTTTAGTCATCCAAAAGCATTATGACATCATGGTGGCATTTTAGTCATCCAAAAGCACTATGACATCAAGGTGGCATTTTAGTCATCCAAAAGCATTATGACATCATGGTGGCATTTTAGTAATCCAAAAGCACTATGACATCATGGTGGCATTTTAGTAATCCAAAAGCATTATGACATCATGGTGGCATTTTAGTCATCCAAAAGCATTATGACATTATGGTGGCATTTTAGTCATTCAAAAGCATTATGACATCATGGTGGCATTTTAGTAATCCAAAAGCATTATGACATCAAGGTGGCATTTTAGTAATCCAAAAGCACTATGACATCATGGTGGCATTTTAGTAATCCAAAAGCATTATGACATCATGGTGGCATTTTAGTAATCCAAAAGCACTATGACATCATGGTGGCATTTTAGTAATCCAAAAGCATTATGACATCATGGTGGCATTTTAGTAATCCAAAAGCATTATGACATCATGGTGGCATTTTAGTAATCCAAAAGCATTATGACATCATGGTGGCATTTTAGTCATCCAAAAGCATTATGACATCATGGTGTCATTTTAGTCATCCAAAAGCATTATGACATCATGGTGGCATTTTAGTAATCCAAAAGCATTATGACATCAAGGTGGCATTTTAGTCATCCAAAAGCATTATGACATCAAGGTGGTATTTTAGTCATCCAAAAGCATTATGACATCAAGGTGGTATTTTAGTCATCCCAAAGCATTATGACATCAAGGTGGTATTTTCGTCATCCAAAAGCATTATGACATCAAGGTGGCATTTTAGTCATCCAAAAGCATTATGACATCAAGGTGGTATTTTCGTCATCCAAAAGCATTATGACATCAAGGTGGCATTTTAGTCATCCAAAAGCATTATGACATCAAGGTGGTATTTTAGTCATCCAAAAGCATTATGACATCAAGGTGGTATTTTAGTCATCCAAAAGCATTATGACATCAAGGTGGTATTTTAGTCATCCAAAAGCACTATGACATCATGGTGGCATTTTAGTCATCCAAAAGCATTATGACATCAAGGTGGTATTTTAGTCATCCAAAAGCATTATGACATCAAGGTGGTATTTTAGTCATCCAAAAGCACTATGACATCAAGGTGGTATTTTAGTCATCCAAAAGCATTATGACATCATGGTGGCATTTTAGTCATCCAAAAGCATTATGACATCATGGTGGCATTTTAGTCATCCAAAAGCATTATGACATCATGGTGGCATTTTAGTCATCCAAAAGCACTATGACATCATGGTGGCATTTTAGTAATCCAAAAGCATTATGACATCATGGTGGTATTTTAGT
This sequence comes from Oncorhynchus gorbuscha, assembly GCF_021184085.1. Taxonomy (NCBI): domain Eukaryota; kingdom Metazoa; phylum Chordata; class Actinopteri; order Salmoniformes; family Salmonidae; genus Oncorhynchus; species Oncorhynchus gorbuscha. Next base: position 6,821 of record NW_025754083.1, on the reverse strand, counting down.
CATCCAAAAGCATTATGACATCATGGTGGCATTGGGGAGAAAGTTCAGTGTTGAGGAGGATGTCAGCGATTCAACCATGGTCGATCTATCAGAGACGTTCATGGGTGATCCTGATTTCGCTAAACCTCCTGAGTTGACCTCTCCTTTGAAAACCCCAAAGGGGAGCGAGTTTGTAAGGACAAGTGAAGGAAGAGAGGGTCCCTACAGTTAACACTTAGATGTCTAGGAATCAGCTGATTTCTGATTGCTGAAGAAAGTCAAGATGTTTCCCTCTCCGCTCTAAGTCCAGATGAAGAGTTTGATGAAGTTTGTGTGGTTTACTATGACAGAGATGGAGTTCTAATGAGGAAAAGGAATTCTTGCGCCACTTCTGGGCAAGACTATTGGCCCATCTAAAATGATCATTCCAGTTACGCTTTGACAAGAGATATTGAGATTGGCTCAAGATGGTAATACAGCAGGCCATCTTGGGGTCAACAAGACGTTCATGACCATATCTTGCGTAACTTCTTCTGGTTTGAAACAGCATGTTGTGTCTTACTGTAAATCCTGTCGCGTATGCCAGCAGACAGGTAAAACCAACCAATCTGTACAGGCTGCACTTTTGCAGCCTATTCCTGCTTTTTGACAACCTTTCAGCAGAGTTCTGGTGCATTGTGTTGGTCCTTTGCCCAAAGCAAAGAGTTGTAAACAGTTTCTCTTGACCATAATGAGGCCTTTTCACTGTTCTATGTTTCTCTGTCTGTGTGCTACGTGTTGCTTGTCCTATGTTTCTCTGTCTGCGTGCTACGTGTTGCTTGTCCTATGTTTCTCTGTCTGCATGCTACGTGTTGCTTGTTCTATGTTTCTCTGTCTGTGTGCTACGTGCTGCTTGTCCTATGTTTCTCTGTCTGTGTGCTACGTGTTGCTTGTTCTATGTTTCTCTGTCTGTGTGCTACGTGTTGCTTGTCCTATGTTTCTCTGTCTGCGTGCTACACGTTGCTTGTTCTATGTTGCTCTGTCTGCACGCTACGTGTTGCTTGTCCTATGTTGCTCTGTCTGCATGCTACGTGTTGCTTGTCCTATGTTGCTCTGTCTGCATGCTACGTGTTGCTTGTCCTATGTTTCTCTGTCTGCGTGCTACGTGTTGCTTGTCCTATGTTGCTCTGTCTGCATGCTACGTGTTGCTTGTCCTATGTTTCTCTGTCTGCGTGCTACGTGTTGCTTGTCCTATGTTTCTCTGTCTGCGTGCTACGTGTTGCTTGTCCTATGTTGCTCTGTCTGCATGCTACGTGTTGCTTGTCCTATGTTTCTCTGTCTGCGTGCTACGTGTTGCTTGTCCTATGTTGCTCTGTCTGCATGCTATGTGTTGCTTGTCCTATGTTTCTCTGTCTGCGTGCTACGTGTTGCTTGTCCTATGTTTCTCTGTCTGCATGCTACGTGTTGCTTGTCCTATGTTTCTCTGTCTGCGTGCTATGTGTTGCTTGTGTCATGTTTTGTCATTTATTATCTTGTCTTGTCCCTGTGCTTCCCATTCTATTCGTTTCCCTCTGCTGGTCTTATTAGGTTCTTTCTCTCTTTCTATCCCTCTCTCTCCCCCTCCCTCTCTCACTCTCTCGCTCTCTCTTCTCTCTATCGTTCCGTTCCTGCTCCCAGCTGTTCCTATTCCCCTAATCAATCATTTAGTCTTCCCACACCTGTTCCCGATCCTTTCCCCTGATTAGAGTCCCTATTTCTTCCTTTGTGTTCCGTTCCTGTCCTGTCGGTTCCTTGTCTAGAATTCACCGTGCTGTGTTTGTGTATCGCCCTGTCGTGTCGTGTTTTCCTCAGATGCTGCGTGGTGAGCAGGTGTCTGAGTCTGTCTGGTTCAAGTGCCTTCCCGAGGCAACCTGCTGTTCACCTGCTGTTCAAGATCGAGTCTCCAGTTTGTCCTCGTCATTTCGAGTGAAAGTTGTGTTTTTTGTTTGTATTTACGTTACTGGATTAAAGACTCTGTTTTCGCCAAGTCGCTTTTGGGTCCTCTTTCACCGGCATGACAGAAGGAACCGACCAAGGAATGGACCCAGCGACTTCAGACGCTCGTTACACTGCCGTCGAGATCCAAGGAGCCATGCTCGGCAGACACGAGCAGGAATTGTCTGCTGCTCGCCATGCCGTGGAGAACCTGGCCGCTCAGGTTTCCGACCTCTGGACAGTTCCAGAGTCTACGTCTCGTGCCACCTGTTACTTCCTGGCCTGCCGAGCCTCCAGAACCTAGGGTTAATAACCCACCTTGCTACTCCGGGCAGCCCACTGAGTGCCGCTCCTTTCTCACGCAGTGTGAGATTGTGTTCTCTCTCCAACCCAACACATACTCTAGAGAGAGAGCTCGGGTTGCTTACGTCATTTCACTCCTTACTGGCCGGGCTCGAGAATGGGGCACAGCTATCTGGGAGGCAAGGGCTGATTGCTCTAACAAGTTCCAGAACTTTAAAGAGGAGATGATTCGGGTTTTTGACCGTTCAGTTTTTGGTAGGGAGGCTTCTAGGGCCCTGGCTTCCTTATGCCAAGGTGAACGGTCCATAACGGATTATTCTATTGAGTTTCGCACTCTTGCTGCCTCTAGTGAGTGGAACGAGCCGGCGCTGCTCGCTCGTTTTCTGGAGGGACTCCACGCAGTGGTTAAGGATGAGATTCTCTCCCGGGAGGTTCCTTCAGATGTGGACTCTTTGATTGCTCTCGCCATCCGCATAGAACGACGGGTAGATCTTCGTCACCGGGCTCGTGGAAGAGAGCTCGCATCAACGGTGTTTCCCTGCTCCGCATCGCAACCATCTCCTCCTCTGGCTCAGAGTCTGAGCCCATGCAGCTGGGAGGGATTCGCATCTCGACTAAGGAGAGGAACGGAGGATCACCAACCGCCTGTGCCTCTATTGCGGAGTTGCTGGACATTTTGTTAATTCTTGTCCAGTAAAAGCCAGAGCTCATCTGTAAGCGGAGGGCTACAGGTGAGCGCAACTACTCAAGTCACTCCATCAAGATCCTGTACTACTTTGTCGGTCCATCTACGCTGGACCGGTTCGGGTGCTACATGTAGTGCCTTGATAGACTCTGGGGCTGAGGGTTGTTTCATGGACGAAGCATGGGTTCGGAAACATGACATTCCTTTCAGAGAGTTAAAGAAGCCTACGCCCATGTTCGCCTTAGATGGTAGTCATCTTCCCAGTATCAGATTTGAGACACTACCTTTAACCCTCACAGTATCTGGTAACCACAGTGAGACTATTTCTTTTTGATTTTTCGTTCACCGTTTACACCTGTTGTTTTGGGTCATCCCTGGCTAGTATGTCATAATCCTTCTATTAATTGGTCTAGTAATTCTATCCTATCCTGGAACGTTTCTTGTCATGTGAAGTGTTTAATGTCTGCCATCCCTCCCGTTTCTTCTGTCCCTACTTCTCAGGAGGAACCTGGCGATTTGACAGGAGTGCCGGAGGAATATCATGATCTGCGCACGGTCTTCAGTCGGTCCCGAGCCAACTCCCTTCCTCCTCACCGGTCGTATGATTGTAGTATTGATCTCCTTCCGGGGACCACTCCTCCTCGGGGTAGACTATACTTCTGTCGGCTCCCGAACGTAAGGCTCTCGAGGATTATTTGTCTGTGTCTCTTGACGCCGGTACCATAGTGCCTTCTTCCTCTCCGGCCGGGGCGGGGTTCTTTTTTGTTAAGAAGAAGGACGGTACTCTGCGCCCCTGCGTGGATTATCGAGGGCTGAATGACATAACGGTTAAGAATCGTTATCCGCTTCCCCTTATGTCATCAGCCTTCGAGATTCTGCAGGAGCCAGGTGCTTTACTAAGTTGGACCTTCGTAACGCTTACCATCTCGTGCGCATCAGAGAGGGGGACGAGTGGAAAACGGCGTTAACACCCTTAGGGCATTTTGAGTACCGGGTTCTGCCGTTTGGTCTCGCCAATGCGCCAGCTGTTTTTCAGGCATTAGTTAATGATGTTCTGAGAGACATGCTGAACATCTTTGTTTTTGTCTATCTTGACGATATCCTGATTTTTTCTCCGTCACTCGAGATTCATGTTCAGCACGTTCGACGTGTTCTACAGCGCCTTTAGAGAATTGTCTCTACGTAAAGTCTGAGAAGTGCTCTTTTCATGTCTCCTCCGTTACTTTTCTCGGTTCCGTTATTTCCGCTGAAGGCATTCAGATGGATTCCGCTAAGGTCCAAGCTGTCAGTGATTGGCCCGTTCCAAGGTCACGTGTCGAGTTGCAGCGCTTTAGGTTTCGCTAATTTCTATCGGCGTTTCATTCGTACTTTCGGTCAAGTTGCTGCCCTCTCACAGCTCTTACTTCTGTCAAGACGTGTTTTAAGTGGTCCGGTTCCGCCCCAGGAGCTTTTGATCTTCTAAAAGAACGTTTTACGTCCGCTCCTATCCTCGTTACTCCTGACGTCACTAGACAATTCATTGTCGAGGTTGACGCTTCAGAGGTAGGCGTGGGAGCCATTCTATCCCAGCGCTTCCAGTCTGACGATAAGGTTCATCCTTGCGCTTTATTTTTCTCATCGCCTGTCGCCATCTGAGCGCAACTATGATGTGGGTAACCAGAACTGCTCGCCATCCGCTTAGCCCTAGGCGAATGGCGACAGTGGTTGGAGGGGCGACACGTTCCTTTTGTCGTTTGGACAGACCATAAGAACCTTGAGTACATCCGTTCTGCCAAACGACTTAATGCCCGTCAAGCTCGTTGGGCGTTGTTTTTCGCTCGTTTCGAGTTTGTGATTTCTTACCGTCCGGGTAGCAAGAACACCAAGCCTGATGCCTTATCCCGTCTGTTTAGTTCTTCTGTGGCTTCTACTGATCCCGAGGGGATTCTTCCTTATGGGCGTGTTGTCGGGTTAACAGTCTGGGGAATTGAAAGACAGGTTAAAGCACTCACGCACACTGCGTCGCCGCGCTTGTCCTAGTAACCTCCTTTTCGTTCCTGTTTCCACTCGTCTGGCTGTTCTTCAGTGGGCTCACTCTGCCAAGTTAGCTGGTCATCCCGGTGTTCGAGGCACTCTTGCGTCTATTCGCCAGCGCTTTTGGTGGCCGACTCAGGAGCGTGACACGCGCCGTTTCGTGGCTGCTTGTTCGGACTGCGCGCAGACTAAGTCGGGTAACTCTCCTCCTGCCGGTCGTCTCAGACCGCTCCCCATTCCTTCTCGACCATGGTCTCACATCGCCCTAGACTTCATTACCGGTCTGCCTTTGTCTGCGGGGAAGACTGTGATTCTTACGGTTGTCGATAGGTTCTCTAAGGCGGCACATTTCATTCCCCTCGCTAAACTTCCTTCCGCTAAGGAGACGGCACAAATCATTATCGAGAATGTATTCAGAATTCATGGCCTCCCGTTAGACGCCGTTTCAGACAGAGGCCCGCAATTCACGTCACAGTTTTGGAGGGAGTTCTGTCGTTTGATTGGTGCGTCCGTCAGTCTCTCTTCCGGGTTTCATCCCCAGTCTAACGGTCAAGCAGAGAGGGCCAATCAGACGATTGGTCGCATACTACGCAGCCTTTCTTTCAGAAACCCTGCGTCTTGGGCAGAACAGCTCCCCTGGGCAGAATACGCTCACAATTCGCTTCCTTCGTCTGCTACCGGGTTATCTCCGTTTCAGAGTAGTCTGGGTTACCAGCCTCCTCTGTTCTCATCCCAGCTTGCCGAGTCCAGCGTTCCTCCGCTCAAGCGTTTGTCCAACGTTGTGAGCGCACCTGAGGAGGGTGAGGTCTGCACTTTGCCGTTACAGGGCACAGACTGTGAGAGCCGCCAATAAACGCAGGATTAAGAGTCCAAGGTATTGTTGCGGCCAGAGAGTGTGGCTTTCCACTCGCAACCTTCCTCTTACGACAGCTTCTCGTAAGTTGACTCCGCGGTTCATTGGTCCGTTCCGTGTCTCCCAGGTCGTCAATCCTGTCGCTGTGCGACTGCTTCTTCCGCGACATCTTCGTCGCGTCCATCCTGTCTTCCATGTCTCCTGTGTTAAGCCCTTTCTTCGCACCCCCGTTCGTCTTCCCTCCCCCTCCCGTCCTGTCGAGAGCGCACCTATTTACAAGGTACATAAGATCATGGACATGCGTTCTCGGGGACGGGGTCACCAATACTTAGTGGATTGGGAGGGTTACGGTCCTGAGGAGAGGAGTTGGGTTCCGTCTCGGGACGTGCTGGACCGTTCACTCATTGATGATTTCCTCCGTTGCCGCCAGGATTCCTCCTCGAGTGCGCCAGGAGGCACTCGGTGAGTGGGGGGTACTGTCATGTTTTGTCATTTATTATCTTGTCTTGTCCCTGTGCTTCCCATTCTATTCGTTTCCCTCTGCTGGTCTTATTAGGTTCTTTTCTCTTTCTATCCCTCTCTCTCCCCCTCCCTCTCTCACTCTCTCGCTCTCTTTCTCTCTATCGTTCCGTTCCTGCTCCCAGCTGTTCCTATTCCCCTAATCAATCATTTAGTCTTCCCACACCTGTTCCCGATCCTTTCCCCTGATTAGAGTCCCTATTTCTTCCTTTGTGTTCCGTTCCTGTCCTGTCGGTTCCTTGTCTAGAATTCACCGTGCTGTGTTTGTGTATCGCCCTGTCGTGTCGTGTTTTCCTCAGATGCTGCGTGGTGAGCAGGTGTCTGAGTCTGTCTGGTTCAAGTGCCTTCCCGAGGCAACCTGCTGTTCACCTGCTGTTCAAGATCGAGTCTCCAGTTTGTCCTCGTCATTTCGAGTGAAAGTTGTGTTTTTTGTTTGTATTTACGTTACTGGATTAAAGACTCTGTTTTCGCCAAGTCGCTTTTGGGTCCTCTTTCACCGGCATGACAGCTTGTCCT
>NW_025754082.1:0-9678 GCF_021184085.1 Oncorhynchus gorbuscha | reverse complement strand
TGTCCCTGGGAGCAGGTACATGTGTTGGCTGGAAGTCCCACTCCACTAGAAGATAAGATGTATCTCTGTGTGTATTATTTTTACAGGTAACCTTTATTTAACTAGGCAAGCCAGTTAAAGAACAAATTCTCATTTACATAATGACGGCCAAACCTCGGACGACGCGCGGGGCCAATTGTGCGCCACCTTATATGGGGATCCCTATGGCCTCTAGTGTGACTGATCCCTCCTAGACACCCACATGTGTTTCTGCTTAAGCCTTCATCTGTCCAATGGAGAAGTCAAACAGTTGGTTTGAGCATCCTTGATGCTGTATGGTGCATTAGGTCTACATCTGACCCGTGATAGATATCTTAGTTAATCTACCATCGTTGTTCAGCCTCCAATGAAAGAGTGTTTGTCATTATAGGGGATGGTAGCCCAACATGGCCAGAAAATACATAGCATCCAACCGACTGATTTAATGTACACTAGCCAAACCAATTACAACGTTGAATTCAAACAGTTCCTCACAGTTCACTCCGCTGAAGAAGAGGTGACCACACATCTGTTCTCTGTTGTGGTTCTGCAACAACTACAAACAAAACCCCTGATAGTGTTGTCTGTGTTGACAGAAGGCTTTCCTGATGCTGTGGTGCTGATGGAACATGTACGTGTCCCAAATGGCACCCTATTGCCTACATTGTGTACTACTTGAGCCCTATTGTAGTGCACTATATAGGAATTAGGGTACCATTTGAGATGAATCTAAATCAAATCAAATGTATTTATATAGCCCTTCGTACATCAGCTGATATCTCAAAGTGCTGTACAGAAACCCAGCCTAAAACCCTCAAACGGCAAGCAATGCAGGTGTAGAAGCACGGTGGCTAGGAAAACTCCTAGAAAGGCCAAAACCTAGGAAGAAACCTAGAGAGGAACCAGGTTATGGGGTGGCCAGTCCTCTTCTGGCTGTGTCTGGTGGAGATTATAACAGAACATGGCCAAGATGTTCAAATGTTCATAAATGACCAGCATGGTCGTAATAATAAGGCAGAACAGTTGAAACTGGAGCAGCAGCACGGTCAGGTGGACTGGGGACAGCAAGGAGTCATCATGTCAGGTAGTCCTGGAGCACGGTCCTAGGGCTCAGGTCCTCCGAGAGAGAGAAAGAAAGAGAGAAGGAGAGAATTAGAGAACGCACACTTAGATTCACACAGGACACCGAATAGGACAGGAGAAGTACTCCAGATATAACAAACTGACCCTAGCCCCCCGACACATAAACTACTGTAGCATAAATACTGGAGGCTGAGACAGGAGGGGTCAGGAGACACTGTGGCCCCATCCGAGGACACCCCGGACAGGGCCAAACAGGAAGGATATAACCCACCCACTTTGCCGAAGCACAGCCCCCACACCACTACCACGCCCTCCGATACCACCAGTCACTGACTGAATGTTCCCACTGTTTGGATGGGAGGTGCTTGTTGAGATGGCAGGAACAGTGAATAGTGTAGGAAGGACATACAGTGTGTTGTCTGTGGGGAGAATTGGTTCGCTGATGCTAGAGTCAGTGCTAGATGACTGAGGTTGGCAGCACCATGCCTTCTCTTGCTTGCCTGGGTACAGATGTCTCATTACACAGTGTGTTGTCTGTGGGGACAGTTGGTTCATGTTGTGAGTCATGCTTAGATGACTGAGGGGCTGGTACACTCTTGCCATGCCTCCTCCCTGTTACGTGGGTACAGATGTCTCATTTCAGTGTGTAGCGGCTTGGAACCAGTTGTTTCAGACTTGCAGCGCTTCACAAACTCTTTAAAAACATTCACCCTCCGTAGGGATTCTGCTGTCTGGTTCCTCAGTTTGAAGTAGATAAGGGTGCAGTGTTGAGCTGCTTTGTCTCGTAACAATGGGCTCCCTCAGAGTGCTATGCTAATCAGCTGTTTCTGTCAGAGAGACAGAACTGTACTGTTTATGATGTGTGATGCCGAAGACCATATTCCCCATTGTGTGGACAATTACATTGTTTTCTAATGTGAATGTATTTGTATGTTTTCCAGGACTGGGCCTTTGATGACGGTGCCCTCCTCCCACTAAGATCGTAGATGATTGGCTGAACCTGCTGAAGACTAAGTTCCGTGAGGACCCTGGCTGCTGCGTGGCGGTGCACTGTGTTGCCGGGCTGGACGGTACGGAGCATTAATACTCTTCTGTTTTAGGATTCTGATTGGGTGAGACAGTTGAACCAAGATCACAAGGCTGCAGTGTCACCCACCCACTGTGACGGCCACTGTCCCAGCAGCCACCAGTCTCTCCCCTTCTCCTACAGCCTGACCAGGGCCCTCTCTCAGCATGCACACAGAACCAAGCCAAAGTCAACTGTTAGCCAAGGGCCACTCCTTCACAACTAATCCACCGTTTATTATTCAAAGCACAGAGGTTGAGTTCTGAAAAACGTTGAAGCAGCATTTATTTCTATTGTGTGTCTAAGTATTTCCTCTCAGATTGGATCTCTACTAGTTAGCTCACCAGAACTCTGGTCAAAAGTAGTGCACTATATAGGGAATAGGGTGCCATTTGGGATGTAGCCAGTTGTCTTGTGAAATGTCAGTTAGCTGTATTCTGGTTGGCCATGCCCAGACTTGTAATGTATGTTCTGTAGTTGAGCCTCTGGACTCCTGTTGGCATGCCGTACATTAGTTCTTATGGTTGGCCATGCCGTACATTAGTTCTTACGGTTGGCCATGCCGTACATTGAAGTTCGTACGGTTGGCCATGCGTATATTAGTTTGTACGGGTTGGCCATGCCGTACATTAGTTTGTACGGTTGGCCATGCCTGCATTTAGTTAGTACGGTTGGCCATGCCGTACATTAGTTCTTACGGTTGGCCATGCGTACATTAGTTGCAGTTAGCCATTCATTAGTTCGTACGGTTGGCCATGCCGTACATTAGTTCTTATGGTTGGCCATGCCGTACATTAGTTCTTATGGTTGGCCATGCCGTGCATTAGTTCTTACTGTTGGCCATGCCGTACATTAGTTCTTATGGTTGGCCATGCCGTACATTAGTTCTTACTGTTGGCCATGCCGTACATTAGTTCTTATGGTTGGCCATGCCGTACATTAGTTCTTATGGTTGGCCGTGCGTACATTGTTCTTACTGTTACATTACATTAGTTCTTATTGTTGGCCATGCCATACATTACCATACATTAGTTCTTATGGTTGGCCATGCCGTACATTAGTTCTTATGGTTGGCCGTGCCGTACATTAGTTCTTACTGTTGGCCGTGCCGTACATTAGTTCTTACTGTTGGCCATGCCGTACATTACCATACATTAGTTCTTACTGTTGGCCATGCCATACATTACCATACATTAGTTCTTACGGTTGGCCATGCCGTACATTACCATACATTAGTTCTTATGGTTGGCATGCCGTACATTAGTTCTTATGGTTGGCCATGCCGTACATTAGTTCTTATGGTTGGCCATGCCGTACATTACCATACATTAGTTCTTATGGTTGGCCATGCCGTACATTAGTTCTTACTGTTGGCCATGCCGTACATTAGTTCTTATGGTTGGCCATGCCGCATTAGTTCTTATGGTTGGCCATGCCGTGCATTAGTTCTTATGGTTGGCCGTGCCGTACATTAGTTCTTACGGTTGGCATACATGCCATACATTAGTTCTTACTGTTGGCCATGCCATACATTACCATACATTAGTTCTTACTGTTGGCCATGCCATACATTACCATACATTAGTTCTTACTGTTGGCCATGCCATACATTACCATACATTAGTTCTTACTGTTGGCCATGCCGTACATTACCATACAATAGTTCTTACGGTTGGCCATGCCGTACATTAGTTCTTATGGTTGGCCATGCCGTACATTAGTTCTTATGGTTGGCCATGCCATACATTGGTTCTTATGGTTGGCCATGCCGTAAATTACCATACATTAGTTCTTATGGTTGGCCATGCCATTACATTAGTTCTTATGGTTGGCCATGCCGTACATTAGTTCTTATGGTTGGCCATGCCGTACATTAGTTCTTATGGTTGGCCATGCCGTACATTAGTTCTTATGGTTGGCCATGCCGTACATTAGTTCTTATGGTTGGCCATGCCGCATATTAGTTCTTATGGTTGGCCATGCCGTACATTAGTTCTTATGGTTGGCCATGCCGTACATTAGTTCTTACGGTTGGCCATGCCGCATTAGTTCTTACGGTTGGCCATGCCGCATATTAGTTCTTACGGTTGGCCATGCCGTACATTAGTTCTTACGGTTGGCCATGCCGTACATTAGTTCTTACGGTTGGCCATGCCAACCAACATAACAGAGGAGTTGACTAAATAGAAGCACAAACTGATCTGGTTACCAGGCTCATTTTAGCCCTGTCCTGTCTGGTGTTCCTTCAGGTGTCCTCTATGGCAGAGGAGAGACAACGAGTCACATCTGTACTGATGGAGTATATTAGCTAGTAGAGGAGAAGATGTCTCAAATGGTACCCTATTCTATACATCGTGCACTACTTTTGACCAGAGCCCTGTGGGCAATAGGGAGCCATTAAACCAGGTTAAACCAGGCCTTTGGTACTAATAATGGTTGAGCTCATTGGTAGGAAGCTGAAGGAGCCCCTGTTCCTCCCCTCTCTGGGTAAGCTGAAGGAGCCCCCCAGCCCCTGGCCTCCCCAGGCTCTTCCTCCCCTCCTGTGTTAGCTGAAGGAGCCCCCAGCCACCTGGCCTCCCCAGGCTCTTTTCTCCCTCCTGTGTTAGCTGAAGGAGCCACCCAGGCCCCTGGCCTCCCCAGGCTCTCTTCCTCCTCCTGTGTTAGCTGAAGGAGCCACCCAGCCCCTGGCCTCCCCAGGCTCTTCCCTCCCTCCTGTGTTAGCTGAAGGAGCTCTTCCCCTCCCCTCCTGTGTTAGCTGAAGGAGCCTCCCAGCCCCCTGACCTCCCCAGGCTCTTCCCTCCTCCTGTGTTAGCTGAAGGAGCCACCCAGCCCTGACCTCCCCAGGCTCTTCCCTCCCCTCCTGTGTTAGCTGAAGGAGCCACCCAGCCCCTGGCCTCCCAGGCCCTTCTCTCCCCTCCTGTGTTAGCTGAAGGAGCCACCCAGCCCCCTGACCTCCCAGGCTCTTCCCTCCTCCTGTGTTAGCTGAAGAGCCACCCAGCCCCCTGACCTCCCCAGGCTCTTCCCTCCCCTCCTGTGTTAGCTGAAGGAGCTCCCGGCCTCCCCCTCCTGTGTTAGCTGAAGGAGCTCCCGGCCTCCCCTCCCTGGGTTGGTGAAGCACCGTCTATCTCTGACGTACTGGAGACCTCCCTCTGGGACTCGTCTGTGGTTTTTGACAGGGCGCCAATGTTTACTTTACTCTGAACTGTTGGTTGTCCTGTTAATCAGCTGGGGGAGTCTTTGGCTTTCAGCTGGTAACCTCTGCAACATCTAAGTGGTCTGGGGGCTGATATGGCTGACAGGGTAGAGTTAGATGAATATGTTTGAATGTCTCCTGTCCATGCAGGCAGGCACCTCATCTGTTTCACTGATTCCTAGAAGTCCCGATGTTTGTGTTAGTGGTGTTATGCTCTTCAGCTCTCTATTTCCACACTGACTTACCGTAACCACAGTAACAACCCATATAAGGCTAGAAAGGGAAAGTGGGCTACAGCTTTTCCTAGCCAAGTTTGTTACCTGTAAATATTAGGGCCAAATACAGCACAACTAGTTCCATCTCAACGTGCAGCAGGGCTTTGCTCTGTCCAAACCAGAATGAACTCCATTCCCTGGGAACTGGCTGTGTTGTGACAACATGGAGAGAGAGACGTTGCTGGGGGCATAACAGGAAGGATACTAATGGATGTCTTTAATTCCCCGTCTTAATATGTGAATGCTGTTTCTAACGTCCCAAATGGTGCTATATTCCCTATTAAGTACACTACTTTTGACCAGGGCCCATAAGGTTCTGACTGTGTCTTTAAGTCCCAGTATTAACAGCAGTCTAACTGTGTCTAAGTCCCAGTATTAGTTCCAGTATTAACAGCAGTCTGACTGTGTCTTTAAGTCCCAGTATTAGTCCCAGTATTAACAGCAGTCTGACTGTGTCTTTAAGTCCCAGTATTAGTTCCAGTATTAACAGCAGTCTAACTGTGTCTAAGTCCCAGTATTAACAGCAGTCTAACTGTGTCTAAGTCCCAGTATTAACAGCAGTCTGACTGTGTCTTTAAGTCCCAGTATTAGTTCCAGTATTAACAGCAGTCTGACTGTGTCTTTAAGTCCCAGTATTAGTCCCAGTATTAACAGCAGTCTGACTGTGTCTTTAAGTCCCAGTATTAGTAGCAGTCTGACTGTGTCTTTAAGTCCCAGTATTAGCAGCAGTCTGACTGTGTCTTTAAGTCCCAGTATTAGCAGCAGTCTGACTGTGTCTTTAAGTCCCAGTATTAGCAGCAGTCTGACTGTGTCTTTAAGTCCCAGTATTAACAGCAGTCTGACTGTGTCTTTAAGTCCCAGTATTAGTAGCAGTCTGACTGTGTCTTTAAGTCCCAGTATTAGTCCCAGTATTAGTAGCAGTCTGACTGTGTCTTTAAGTCCCAGTATTAGTCCCAGTATTAGTAGCAGTCTGACTGTGTCTTTAAGTCCCAGTATTAGCAGCAGTCTGACTGTGTCTAAGTCCCAGTATTAGTCCCAGTATTAACAGCAGTCTGACTGTGTCTTTAAGTCCCAGTATTAGTCCCAGTATTAGTAGCAGTCTGACTGTGTCTTTAAGTCCCAGTATTAGTCCCAGTATTAGTAGCAGTCTGACTGTGTCTTTAAGTCCCAGTATTAGTCCCAGTATTAGTAGCAGTCTGACTGTGTCTTTAAGTCCCAGTATTAGTCCCAGTATTAGCAGCAGTCTGACTGTGTCTATAAGTCCCAGTATTAGTCCCAGTATTAGTAGCAGTCTGACTGTGTCTTTAAGTCCCAGTATTAGTCCCAGTATTAGTAGCAGTCTGACTGTGTCTTTAAGTCCCAGTATTAGTCCCAGTATTAGCAGCAGTCTGACTGTGTCTATAAGTCCCAGTATTAGTCCCAGTATTAGCAGCAGTCTGACTGTGTCTTTAAGTCCCAGTATTAACAGCAGTCTGACTGTGTCTTTAAGTCCCAGTATTAGTAGCAGCATGTAAAGGCTGTTTCTTTGCGTTTCTCCCTCCAGGGCTCCTGTGCTGGTGGCTCTGGCTCTGATCGAGGGCGGGATGAAGTATGAGGAGGCAGTTCAGTTCATCAGGCAGTATGTACACCACACCTCTAGATTCAGTTCAGTTCATCAGGCAGTATGTACACCTCACCTCTAGATTCAGTTCATCAGGCAGTATGTACACCTCACCTCTAGATTCAGTTCAGTTCATCAGGCAGTATGTACATCTCACCTCTAGATTCAGTTCATCAGGCAGTATGTACACCTCACCTCTAGATTCAGTTCATCAGGCAGTATGTACACCTCACCTCTAGATTCAGTTCAGTTCATCAGGCAGTATGTACACCTCACCTCCAGATTCAGTTCAGTTCATCAGGCAGTATGTACATCTCACCTCTAGATTCAGTTCAGTTCATCAGGCAGTATGTGACCTCACCTCTAGATTCAGTTCATCAGGCAGTATGTACACCTCACCTCCAGATTCAGTTCATCAGGCAGTATTTTACCTCACCTCTAGATTCAGTTCAGTTCATCAGGCAGTATGTACACCTCACCTCTAGATTCAGTTAGTTTATCAGGCAGTATGTACACCTCACCTCTAGATTCAGTTCAGTTCATCAGGCAGTATGTACACCTCACCTCCCAGATTCAGTTCATCAGGCAGTATGTACATCTCACCTCTAGATTCAGTTCATCAGGCAGTATGTACATCTCACCTCTAGATTCAGTTCAGTTCATCAGGCAGTATGTACATCTCTCACCTCTAGATTCAGTTCATCAGGCAGTATGTACATCTCACCTCTAGATTCAGTTCTATCAGGCAGTATGTACATCTCACCTCTAGATTCAGTTCATCAGGCAGTATGTACATCTCACCTCTAGATTCAGTTCAGTTCATCAGGCAGTATGTACATCTCACCTCTAGATTCAGTTCAGTTCATCAGGCAGTATGTACACCTCACCCTCTAGATTCAGTTCAGTTCATCAGGCAGTATGTACATCTCACCTCTAGATTCAGTTCAGTTCATCAGGCAGTATGTACACCTCACCTCCAGATTCAGTTTATCAGGCAGTATGTACACCTCACCTCTAGATTCAGTTTATCAGGCAGTATGTACACCTCACCTCCAGATTCAGTTTATCAGGCAGTATGTACACCTTCACCTCTAGATTCAGTTCAGTTCATCAGGCAGTATGTACATCCACCTCTAGATTCAGTTCATCAGCAGTGTGTACACCTCACCTCCAGATTCAGTTTATCAGGCAGTATGTACACCTCACCTCTAGATTCAGTTCAGTTCATCAGGCAGTATGTACATCTCACACTCTAGATTCAGTTCATCAGGCAGTATGTACACTCACCTCAGATTCAGTTCATCAGGCAGTATGTACACCTCACCTCTAGATTCAGTTCATCAGGCAGTATGTACACCTCACCTCTAGATTCAGTTCATCAGGCAGTATGTACACCTCACCTCCAGATTCAATTCATCAGGCAGTATGTACACCTCACCTCTAGATTCAGTTCAGTTTATCAGGCAGTATGTACACCTCACCTCTAGATTCAGTTCAGTTCATCAGGCAGTATGTACACCTCACCTCCAGATTCAGTTCAGTTAATCAGGCAGTATGTACACCTCACCTCTAGATTCAGTTCAGTTCATCAGGCAGTATGTACACCTCACCTCCAGATTCAGTTCATCAGGCAGTATGTACACCTCACCTCCAGATTCAGTTCATCAGTCACCTCAGATTCAGTTCATCAGGCAGTATGTACACCTCACCTCAGATTCAGTTCATCAGGCAGTATGTACACCTCACCTCCAGATTCAGTTCATCAGGCAGTATGTACACCTCACCTCCAGATTCAGTTCATCAGGCAGTATGTACACCTCACCTCCAGATTCAGTTCAGTTCATCAGGCAGTATGTACATCTCACCTCAGATTCAGTTCATCCAGATTCAGTTCAGCTCATCAGGCAGTATGTACATCTCACCTCCAGATTCAGTTCATCAGGCAGTATGTACACCTCACCTCTAGATTCAGTTCATCAGGCAGTATGTACATCTCACCTCTAGATTCAGTTCATCAGGCAGTATGTACATCTCACCTCTAGATTCAGTTCAGTTCATCAGGCAGTATGTATCTCACCTCTAGATTCAGTTCAGTTATCAGGCAGTATGTACACCTCACCTCTAGATTCAGTTCAGTTCATCAGGCAGTATGTACATCTCACCTCCAGATTCAGTTCAGTTCATCAGGCAGTATGTACATCTCACCTCTAGATTCAGTCAGTTCATCAGGCAGTATGTACACCTCACCTCTAGATTCAGTTCATCAGGCAGTATGTACATCTCACCTCTAGATTCAGTTCATCAGGCAGTATGTACATCTCACCTCCAGACATTCAGTTCATCAGGCAGTATGTACATCTCACCTCTAGATTCAGTTCAGTTCATCAGGCAGTATGTACATCTCACCTCTAGATCAGTCAGTTCATCAGGCAGTATGTACACC
>NW_025754081.1:0-9679 GCF_021184085.1 Oncorhynchus gorbuscha | reverse complement strand
GTGCTGCTTTTCCTACTATGTCGAGGCAAGATGTGCAGCATTCCAAATATCTGTGGTATTTCCTATTGGGTCGTGGCTGGCCTCTAGCAGTCTGCTGTACTGTAGGCTGGCCTCTAGCAGTCTGCTGTACTGTAGGCTGGCCTCTAGCAGTCTGCTGTACTGTAGGCTGGCCTCTAGCAGTCTGCTGTACTGTAGGCTGGCCTCTAGCAGTCTGCTGTACTGTAGGCTGGCCTCTAGCAGTCTGCTGTACTGTAGGCTGGCCTCTAGCAGTCTGCTGTACTGTAGGCTGGCCTCTAGCAGTCTGCTGTACTGTAGGCTGGCCTCTAGCAGTCTGCTGTACTGTAGGCTGGCCTCTAGCAGTCTGCTGTACTGTAGGCTGGCCTCTAGCAGTCTGCTGTACTGTAGGCTGGCCTCTAGCAGTCTGCTGTACTGTAGGCTGGCCTCTAGCAGTCTGCTGTACTGTAGGCTGGCCTCTAGCAGTCTGCTGTACTGTAGGCTGGCCTCTAGCAGTCTGCTGTCCTGTAGGTTGGCTGGCCTCTAGCAGTCTGCTGTCCTGTAGGCTGGCCTCTAGCAGTCTGCTGTACTGTAGGCTGGCCTCTAGCAGTCTGCTGTCCTGTAGGCTGGCCTCTAGCAGTCTGCTGTCCTGTAGGCTGGCCTCTAGCAGTCTGCTGTCCTGTAGGCTGGCCTCTAGCAGTCTGCTGTCCTGTAGGCTGGCCTCTAGCAGTCTGCTGTCCTGTAGGCTGGCCTCTAGCAGTCTGCTGTCCTGTAGGCTGGCCTCTAGCAGTCTGCTGTCCTGTAGGCTGGCCTCTAGCAGTCTGCTGTCCTGTAGGCTGGCCTCTAGCAGTCTGCTGTCCTGTAGGCTGGCCTCTAGCAGTCTGCTGTCCTGTAGGCTGGCCTCTAGCAGTCTGCTGTCCTGTAGGCTGGCCTCTAGCAGTCTGCTGTCCTGTAGGCTGGCCTCTAGCAGTCTGCTGTCCTGTAGGCTGGCCTCTAGCAGTCTGCTGTCCTGTAGGCTGGCCTCTAGCAGTCTGCTGTCCTGTAGGCTGGCCTCTAGCAGTCTGCTGTCCTGTAGGCTGGCCTCTAGCAGTCTGCTGTCCTGTAGGCTGGCCTCTAGCAGTCTGCTGTCCTGTAGGCTGGCCTCTAGCAGTCTGCTGTCCTGTAGGCTGGCCTCTAGCAGTCTGCTGTCCTGTAGGCTGGCCTCTAGCAGTCTGCTGTCCTGTAGGCTGGCCTCTAGCAGTCTGCTGTCCTGTAGGCTGGCCTCTAGCAGTCTGCTGTCCTGTAGGCTGGCCTCTAGCAGTCTGCTGTCCTGTAGGCTGGCCTCTAGCAGTCTGCTGTCCTGTAGGCTGGCCTCTAGCAGTCTGCTGTCCTGTAGGCTGGCCTCTAGCAGTCTGCTGTCCTGTAGGCTGGCCTCTAGCAGTCTGCTGTCCTGTAGGCTGGCCTCTAGCAGTCTGCTGTCCTGTAGGCTGGCCTCTAGCAGTCTGCTGTCCTGTAGGCTGGCCTCTAGCAGTCTGCTGTCCTGTAGGCTGGCCTCTAGCAGTCTGCTGTCCTGTAGGCTGGCCTCTAGCAGTCTGCTGTCCTGTAGGCTGGCCTCTAGCAGTCTGCTGTCCTGTAGGCTGGCCTCTAGCAGTCTGCTGTCCTGTAGGCTGGCCTCTAGCAGTCTGCTGTCCTGTAGGCTGGCCTCTAGCAGTCTGCTGTCCTGTAGGCTGACCAGCAGTCTGCTGTCCTGTAGGTTGCCTCTAGCAGTCTGCTGTCCTGTAGGCTGGCTCCTCTAGCAGTCTGCTGTCCTGTAGGCTGGGCTCTAGCAGTCTGCTGTCCTGTAGGTTGGCCTCAGCAGTCTGCTTGTCCTGTAGGCTGGGCCTGTAGGCAGTCTGCTGTCCTGTAGGGCTGGGCCTCAGTAGCCTGCTGTCCTGTAGGCTGGCCTCTAGCAGTCTGCTATCCAGTAGTTGGCCCTGCAGCAGTCTGCTGTCCTGTAGGCTGGCCTTCAGGCAGCCTGCTGTCCTGTAGGCTGGCCTCAGCAGTCTGCTGTCCTGTAGTTGGGCCTCTCAGCAGTCTGCTGTCCTGTAGGCTGGCCTCTAGCAGTCTGTGTCCTGTAGGCTGGCCTGAAAAGTTGTCCTGGGATGGCCTCTAGCAGTCTGCTGTCCTGTAGGGCTGGGCTCTAGCAGTCTGCTGTCCTGTAGGCTGGGCCTCTCAGCAGTCCTGCTGTCCTAGGTTGGCCTCTCTAGCACTGTTTTAGCCTGTAGGGCTATTCTGTATTCATTGGGCCTGGTAGGGTTATTCTCTAGCAGCCACTGCTGGCCTGTAGGCTGGCCTCTAGCAGTTCTGCTGGGCTTAGGTTGGCCCTAGCAGTCTGCTGGCCTGTAGGCTGGCCTCTAGCAGTCTGCTACTGTAGGTTGGCCCAGCAGTCTGTCAGCTGGGCTGGCCTCTAGCAGCTCCCATGGCCTGTAGGCTGGCTCTAGCAGTCTGCTGGCCTGTAGCTGGCCTCTGGCAGTCTGCTGGCCTGTAGGCTGGCCTCTGTGCAAGTCTGCTGGCCTGTAGGCTGGCCTCTAGCAGTCTGCTGGCCTGTGGCTGGCCTCTAGCAGTCTGCTGGCCTGTAGGCTGGCCTCTAGCAGTCTGCTGGCCTGTAGGCTGGCCTCCTAGCAGTCTGCTGGCCGCAGGCTGGCCTCTAGCAGTCTGGCCTGTGGCTGGCCTCTAGCAGTCTGCTGGCCTGTAGGCTGGCCTCTAGCAGTCTGCTGGCCTGTAGGCTGGCCTCTGGCAGTCTGCTGGCCTGTAGGCTGGCCTCTAGCAGTCTGCTGGCCTGTAGGCTGGCTCTCTGGCAGTCTGCTGGCCTGTAGGCTGGCCTCTAGCAGTCTGCTGGCTGCCAGGCTGGCCTCCCAGCAGTCTGCTGGCCTGTAGGCTGGCCTCCTGGCAGTCTGCTGGCCTGTAGGCTGGCCTCTCAGCAGTCTGCTGGCCTGTAGGCTGGCCTCTAGCAGTCTGCTGGCCTGTAGGCTGGCCTCCTAGCAGTCTGCTGGCCTGTAGGGCTGGCCTCTAGGTCTGCTGGCCTGTGGGCTGGCCTCTAGCAGTCTGCTGGCCTGTAGGCTGGCCTCTAGCAGTCTGCTGGCCTGTAGGTTGGCCTCTACAGTCTGCTGGCCTGTAGGCTGGCCTCTGGCAGTCTGTTGGCCTGTAGGCTGGCCTCTGGCAGTCTGCTGGCCTGTAGGGCTGGCCTCTAGCAGTCTGCTGGCCTCTAGCAGTCTGCTGGCCTCAGCAGTCTGTGGCCTCAGCATCTGCTGGCCTGCAGGTTGGATGCTAGCAGTCTGCTGTCTTGTAGGTTGGATGCTAGCAGTCTATGCTGTCTTGTAGGTTGGATGCTGGCAGTCTGCTGTCTTGTAAGTTGTTTGGATGCTGGCAGTCTGCTGTCCTGTAGGTTGGATGCTAGCAGTCTGCTGTCCATTTGTAGTGTTTGTGGTTTAACCATTTTTAAATAGCTCAATCTACATATGTCAAACGGTCTTTGTCAACACGGGGTCCTGTCACTTATACCGCCTCTCTAGCCTCTGAGTTATTCTGAGGGTGTTTTACGGGCACAGAGGGGGGGTTGACTTTTCTCTAAAGGGTCTTTATCAAGCAAGTCTGAACACAGGGTCCTGTCATGACACTGCCTCTAACTCTGGGAGTTATTCTGAGGGGCTCTACAGGGTGGGGTTGAATTTGAGATGGGCACTTTGGCTGAGACATTAACCCTGTGGTTCCGTGAGACCCCTGGTGAATAGTGACCTCTGTCTTGGCTGCAGCCCCAGGCTGAAATGCTACCCTGTTTTGTCTCACAGGCCACTCACCCATGTCCAGGCCCTGTTTTAGACAAGCCTTACTACTACTGGAAATGGCTAACTATGCCACTTAGGTCAGTCTGCTCACGTCCGTCGGCTTGCCTAAACATCACTGTTACCATGGAGATCAGTCTTAAAAAGTCTCTGTAAACAACTTTAAGCAGTCTCTACAGGGCAGAATGTAAGTACAATTTATATTGACACGTTACTGGTTACGGTTTACTGGTTGCTGTTCTGATGGATGGGATCCACAGGAAAGCGGTGACCTGGGGGCAGGTAGGCTGTTGATTGAAACTCAATCTGACTCATTGCAGATGCACTCTGACTCCCGAGTGGCGCAGCGGTCTAAGGCACTGCATCTCAGTGCAAGAGGCATCATTACAGACCCTGGTTCGATTCCAGGCTGTATCACAACCGGCTGTTATTGGGAGTCCCATAGGGCCCCGTATAATTGCAGGTTTCCTTGCAATCAGCTGGAAGTGTTTGCAGTTTGGGTAGGCTCGGCCATAACGCGGAAGTGTTTGGGTAGGCTCGGCCATAACGCGGAAGTGTTTGGGTAGGCTCGGCCATAACGCGGAAGTGTTTGGGTAGGCTCGGCCATAACGCGGAAGTGTTTGGGTAGGCTCGGCCATAACGCGGAAGTGTTTGGGTAGGCTCGGCCATAACGCGGAAGTGTTTGGGTAGGCTCGGCCATAACGCGGAAGTGTTTGGGTAGGCTCGGCCATAACGCGGAAGTGTTTGGGTAGGCTCGGCCATAACGCGGAAGTGTTTGGGTAGGCTCGGCCATAACGCGGAAGTGTTTGGGTAGGCTCGGCCATAACGCGGAAGTGTTTGGGTAGGCTCGGCCATAACGCGGAAGTGTTTGGGTAGGCTCGGCCATAACGCGGAAGTGTTTGGGTAGGCTCGGCCATAACGCGGAAGTGTTTGGGTAGGCTCGGCCATAACGCGGAAGTGTTTGGGTAGGCTCGGCCATAACGCGGAAGTGTTTGGGTAGGCTCGGCCATAACGCGGAAGTGTTTGGGTAGGCTCGGCCATAACGCGGAAGTGTTTGGGTAGGCTCGGCCATAACGCGGAAGTGTTTGGGTAGGCTCGGCCATAACGCGGAAGTGTTTGGGTAGGCTCGGCCATAACGCGAAGTGTTTGGGTAGGCTCGGCCATAACGCGGAAGTGTTTGGGTAGGCTCGGCCATAACGCGGAAGTGTTTGGGTAGGCTCGGCCATAACGCTGCGAAGTGTTTGGGTAGGCTCGGCCATAACGCGGAAGTGTTTGGGTAGGCTCGGCCATAACGCGGAAGTGTTTGGGTAGGCTCGGCCATAACGCGGAAGTGTTTGGGTAGGCTCGGCCATAACGCTGAAGTGTTTGGGTAGGCTCGGCCATAACGCGGAAGTGTTTGGGTAGGCTCGGCCATAGCGCTGGAAGTGTTTGGGTAGGCTCGGCCATAACGCGGAAGTGTTTGGGTAGGCTCGGCCATAACGCGGAAGTGTTTGGGTAGGCTCGGCCATAACGCGGAAGTGTTTGGGTAGGCTCGGCCATAACGCGGAAGTGTTTGGGTAGGCTCGGCCATAACGCGGAAGTGTTTGGGTAGGCTCGGCCATAACGCGGAAGTGTTGACACTGCTACTACTCTGTTTATTATCTATGCATACTCACTCCACTAATTACCTCGACTACCCTGTATCCCCGCACATTGACTCAGTACCGATACATCCCCTGTATATAGTCTTGTTGTTATGTCATTTTCTTGTCACAACTTTTTAAAATTTTAGTTCCTTTAGTAAATATTTCTGGAACTACATTGTTGGTTAGGGGCTTGTAAGTAAACATTTCACTGTAAGGTCTACTGCACCTGTTGTATTCAGCATTTCACTGTGAGGTCTACTACACCTGTTGTATTCAGCGTTTCACTGTGAGGTCTACTACACCTGTTGTATTCAGCGTTTCATGGTAAGGTCTACTGCACCTGTTGTATTCAGCGTTTCATGGTAAGGTCTACTACACCTGTTGTAGTCAGCGCGTGTGACAAATGCCATTTTGATTTCTACCTGAAGTAAAATTCAACGTGGGTCTTCAGGCAACCTGTTGGCAGGCCATTTATATAAATGGAGCCGGGCATCCTAGAAGTATCTCGTTCTCTCTCTCTAATGGCACTTCAGAGCATTCAGAGAACATCATGGTGAATTTAGCAGGTGTAGAGTGAGAACAACGTGCTCTTTCATGGCAGACTTGTTTTTATAGCTTTTTCTAAGCTTTGAGACCCAGTTTGGGAAGTCACTTCGTTGGAATGAAACTATTTGAGGGAGGGCAGGCTTGAAAAGTAGTTCTGGTTTGTACTGATTAGTCATCAGGGGACACGTAGTAATTGAAGAGTGTATTTTACCAAGCCTGTTGGTACTAACGTGTCCTCATCCGTAATAGGAAAACTGAAACTGGATATTTTAACACGTTTGAATATGCTACAGTTTTAACTTTGGAAAGATAGACTTTTGGGCCTATTGCAAACACACTGCTTGTAGATAGTTCTCTGCAATAACACATTAATAATCCCTTTTTAAACAGGAACATATTGCAGTTCGTCTGGCTAGCTCAATAAAGCTAGCAGCAGTCCACCCTCATCAAAACAGTGAACTGGGTGAAGCAGCTCTGTCTAATATGGCTCAAATATTCCATCTATGGTTCGGGACACCAATTAGTTTGCTAATAGTGCCACGTGCTTTCAAGAGCAGACTCGTTCTGGCGGACTGAAGTGACTGTTGGCAGGAATCTAGTGTCTCTGTCTGGGCTGGTATCACACAGGAGAATCTAGTGTCTCTGTCTGGGCTGGTATCACACAGGGAGAATCTAGTGTCTCTGTCTGGGCTGGTATCACACAGGAGAATCTAGTGTCTCTCTGTCTGGGCTGGTATCACACAGGAGAATCTAGTGTCTCTCTGCCTGGGCTGATATCACAGGAGAATCTAGTGTCTCTCTGCCTGGGCTGGTATCACACAGGAGAATCTAGTGTCTCTCTGCCTGGGCTGGTATCACACAGGAGAATCTAGTGTCTCTCTGCCTGGGCTGGTATCACACAGGAGAATCTAGTGTCTCTCTGCCTGGGCTGGTATCACACAGGAGAATCTAGTGTCTCTCTGCCTGGGCTGGTATCACACAGGAGAATCTATTGTCTCTCTGTCTGGGCTGGTATCACACAGGAGAATCTAGTGTCTCTCTGTCTGGGCTGGTATCACACAGGAGAATCTAGTGTCTCTCTGTCTGGGCTGGTATCACACAGGAGAATCTAGTGTCTCTGTCTGGGCTGGTATCACACAGGAGAATCTAGTGTCTCTGTCTGGGCTGGTATCACACAGGAGAATGTCTCCCAAGAATGCCGTCTCTCCCTACAGCCCAGTATAGACTACAGCCCAGTATAGACTACAGCCCAGTATAGACTACAGCCCAGTATAGACTACAGCCCAGTATAGACTACAGCCCACAGTTCCATTAAAACGTGCTTAATCATGTGGACAAGTGTCCTGCCTCTGTGTTCAGGAGGAAATGTGGGTCATGTTATCAGTAACTGTATAAAGATACTGTGAAACCGGGGTAAATAAAAGGTATTTTTCTCAGCAGTTACTACCTTTTTTCTTGGTAGGGCAGCAGAGACTATAGACTACAGCCCACTATAGACTACAGCCCACTATAGACTACAGCCCACTATAGACTACAGCCCACTATAGACTACAGCCCACTATAGACTACAGCCCACTATAGACTACAGCCCACTATAGACTACAGCCCTATAGACTACAGCCCACTATAGACTACAGCCCACTATAGACTACAGCCCACTAGCTGTGTGGGAGGAGCCTGTTGCATCATTATCTAATATCAGGCTCTCTTGTTATTTGAAGCTGTGTGTGTCACTCTTGCTCCTCAGACTGTTTTCTAAACCCCCTGGATTCCCAGTGCTGTTGAATGCCACATTAATGGCCTAGCGATATGCTAGCAGGTTGTGGGGTATGCTAGTCAAGGCTAAAGCTGCAGTATATTTTTAGCCAGCAAAGGTCTTTTCATGTTGCGCTGTAGCCGTGACTTGCAGTTCCTCTGACCTTTTTGAGTGCTCCAGTCCTCCTCTAGGACTGGAGAACTATCATGCCTCATTTTATAATAATAATAATAATATATGCCATTTAGCAGACGCTTTTATCCAGCGACTTACAGTCATGTGTGTGCATACATTCTACGTATGGGTGGTGGGATCCAGACCCACTACCCTGGCGTTACAAAAGCGCCATGCTCTACCAACTGAGCTACACAGGACCACTGACTATAGCGTTGGCTAACCAACAGAACCAACTATTGGACAATGGCAGATCTGAGTGATGAAATGGTTCAGGAGAGATTAGACTCTTCCAGTCCTGAAACTCACTAATTTCTCTTTCGACTGCATGCGGCCCAGGTCAGATCTTGGACTTCCCTGAGGCATCCGTGACGTGTGGTTGGTTCAGGTATACTGGGGAAGTGCTACATTCCTGCTGAGCCTTGTTCATCCTCTAAATGAAAAGGGCCCATGTTAACTCTATGGAGGCTCTGCTCAGGACTGTCTCACGGGAGTAGTATCTAGGGCTGGGGGATGGGTGGGTTGGGTGGGGCGACTGTACTGTCCAACACAAAGGTCCTCTTGTTCCCGTTCTGTACCATGTGCAATAAATGGACTAACCACATGTTACAGGTCCATCTCCTCCACCTAGTGCCCAATGAATACATTCCACTTGTGTCGTGGTTCGACTGGTGGACTGGCATTTCACTTCAGAAGTGTATGTTTTTTCCACTGCTGGATACATTAATAATGGGGCACTCTTCTGAGAAAGCTCAGCTATTTGGTTACTGTTTTAAGGTTTTCATGTTGTGATGTGACTTCTGTAGCTCAGTTGGTAGAGCATGGCGCTTGTAACGCCAGGGTAGTGGGTTCAATTCCCGGGACCACCCATACGTAGAATGTATGCACACATGACTGTAAGTCGCTTTGGATAAAAGCGTCTGCTAAATGGCATATATTATATTACTTGGTGGACAGCAGGGCTTAGTCAAATCAAATTGTGTTCGTCACATAGACGTGTTTAGCAGATGTTATTGTGGGTGTAGCGAAATGCTTGTTTCTAGCACCAACAGTGCAGTGATGTCTAACAATTCACACAATATAAAGGAATGAAATTAAGAATATAAAAATACTTGGATGAGCAATGTCAGAGCAGCATTAGAAATAGTATAGAATATATCCATATGAGATGAGTGATGCATAGACTAAGATACAGTAGAATAGTATAGAATACAGTATATCCATATGAGATGAGTGATGCCTAGACTAAGATACAGTAGAATAGTATAGAATACAGTATATCCATATGAGATGAGTGATGCCTAGACTAAGATACAGTAGAATAGTATAGAATACAGTATATCCATATGAGATGAGTGATGCCTAGACTAAGATACAGTAGAATAGTATAGAATACAGTATATCCATATGAGATGAGTGATGCCTAGACTAAGATACAGTAGAATAGTATAGAATACAGTATATCCATATGAGATGAGTGATGCCTAGACTAAGATACAGTAGAATAGTATAGAATACAGTATATCCATATGAGATGAGTGATGCCTAGACTAAGATACAGTAGAATAGTATAGAATACAGTATATCCATATGAGATGAGTGATGCCTAGACTAAGATACAGTAGAATAGTATAGAATACAGTATATCCATATGAGATGAGTGATGCCTAGACTAAGATACAGTAGAATAGTATAGAATACAGTATATCCATATGAGATGAGTAATGCCTAGACTAAGATACAGTAGAATAGTATAGAATACAGTATATCCATATGAGATGAGT
>NW_025754080.1:0-9681 GCF_021184085.1 Oncorhynchus gorbuscha | reverse complement strand
ATTTGTCATTATTCAACCACCAATATACTGTATATTGAATTTAGGATGAAAAGCTTTTAACGTTTGTTAGTATAATTTTTTACACAATTTCAATGTATACATAGTTCTGGTGATTATGTTGAAATTAAACTGATGTAACAATCTTTTAGTCAGGTTAAGTCAATGTATTTCAGTTGTTAAGTTTTACCCTCATTTCAATGTTTACAACGCTGGTTGAAATGAGATGAAAACAGTATTGGTCGACACGTTTTGAATATCCAAATGGGTTTTCAACATCGATTCCACGTCACAATAGCTTGACAAACGACGTTGAAGCAACATTGATTCAACCATTGTGTGCCCAGTGGGATGTTACTCTATGTATCATTAAGAATAAATTCTCAAAACATCTGGGCTGGGAAAATGATTTCTGGAACCCGAAGTGACAGAATAAACATGTTGAGGTGCTCATCCATCTTCCTCGTGAAGACAGAAGACGCGAACAGCTGTTTCCTCTCAGGAAGCCTGAGTAACAAGCCACAGACCTCAGTGTGTTGGGTAGAAAAGCGACACAAAGGTTTTCTGTAGACTCTAAGTCTCTAATCACGTTGCCACAGGACCCAGCAATCAACTAGTCCGGGACAAATGGCCATGACCGTGGAGAGGTGCAATTACACATGACGCCACGTAATTTTTACATCGTTGACCGTAATTGAATGTTTCTGCAGTGCTTCTGTGACTCCCTATGCTTCCCTATGATTGCTCTCATGAGCCAAGCCACACAATGCACATTAGAGGGCCACACAGTGAGACAGTGCTATGTTGGCTGTTATCCAGTGGTAACAAAATAAAGTGGAGAGCAGAAGCACCCTTTCATCTACCCTGTGGGTCATTAAAAGCGCCCTAGGAAATGCCTCTGCCGTGCCCTAATTTATCCATTAATCCCCTGTAATTAATGATCTTTCATTTACCTTGGTTAGAAGAAATCAATACCACAGGTTTCACTTAATTTGACAAATGTTCTTTCTCTTAACCCCTTGGTGACTTATAGGATTTGTGAGAGTTTGAGTGTGTGCTTTTTTAAAAGTGTTCCATGCTTAATGACTTAGGCCATCAATGTAACAGGCCATAAATTCCCTAAATCTACCTTTTTTTGTTGCCGTGGATCATTTTTTTGCGCAAGACCTAAACTGCTGACCCCTCCTATTGTGTACCCCCTCAAAAGAGAGGGCAGTATGGGTAGCATCATTTCCATTGCAAAATTAATGATTCAGCATACCGCACTATGCCACTGTGTGAGGCACTCTGCCATTTGCTAATGCCTGCCGTTTGCCAAGTCCTGGCTGCTGCCTCAAAGTTCCTTATTGCATTGGATGAACACATTTTACCTTCAGTATTTTGAGAGAACTGTCATGGTGAGAGTAACTGAAGTGGATGCAGTCTTCCTAAAGCTAATTGGTCATCCATATCATGTTTTCCAAATTATGACATTCATGGAAGAGAATATTTAACACGTGAACCATTGAATAATTAGTCATGTTGTATTATGCAATGTTGAACATACATAACACATAATAAATAATTAAACAGTACTAAAGATACTCTTACATATACCTCTCATTGGTGAATTAAAGACAGAATCCAGCCATATCCAATAAGAAGTGAAAAGTATCATTTATGATAGTTGGTATATTCCTGACAGGGGAAGGGGAGAGGCTGTAAAGTATCGTTTATGATAGTTGGTATATTCCTGACAGGGGAAGGGGAGAGGCTGTAAAGTATCGTTTATGATAGTTGGTATATTCCTGACAGGGGAAGGGGAGAGGCTGTAAAGTATCATTTATGATAGTTGGTATATTCCTGACAGGGGAAGGGGAGAGGCTGTAAAGTATAATTTATGATAGTTGGTATATTCCTGACAGGGGAAGGGGAGAGGCTGTAAAGTATCGTTTATGATAGTTGGTATATTCCTGACAGGGGAAGGGGAGAGGCTGTAAAGTATAATTTATGATAGTTGGTATATTCCTGACAGGGGAAGGGGAGAGGCTGTAAAGTATCGTTTATGATAGTTGGTATATTCCTGACAGGGGAAGGGAGAGGCTGTAAAGTATAATTTATGATAGTTGGTATATTCCTGACAGGGGAAGGGGGAGAGGCTGTAAAGTATCATTTATGATAGTTGGTATATTCCTGACAGGGGAAGGAGAGAGGCTGTAAAGTATAATTTATGATAGTTGGTATATTCCTGACAGGGGAAGGGGAGAGGCTGTAAAGTATCGTTTATGATAGTTTGTATATTCCTGACAGGGGAAGGGGAGAGGTTGTCTCTTGGCCTCCTCTGCTACATTGTTTTCAACCAGGAAGATGGACTCTGATCTTTTGAGCTCTCACCTAACATTTACATGCTTTTTCTCAAAGCTCAAAAAGTCAGTCCCAAAGGTTTCAATTAGAAACATCTGAAGCATTGTAGTGTATTCACTTTAATAGTAGAGACTGATCTCCTGAGTGTTGTGGAAGGGTATTGCTAGAAGTGTTGTTCTGCCTCTAACTAATTGGTGTCCTTTCAGCTTTAGCCAAAAAGAGCACAGAGGAAAAGGAAGAATCCTCTCATTGTGGGTTGGAATTGTTAGCCAAGTGTGGAATTTAAATTTATATTTTGTCAGTTCAGGATACAAGCCTCTAATATTCCACAAACGATGGAAATAGTGTCACATACTTAACTCTGGGAAGGGAGCAGGGCTTTTGAAGAGCTCTCTGACCTCTTCTGACTTCATTATTTCTCTGTGTATGTAGACAGGAGAGACTGCTAAGCCATGCATAGATCCCTTGGGAGTTTGTTGAAGTTTTTGTAACCAAGGAAAGGAAAGCATTTCTAAAAGTTGCCACAATGAGATGAAAAGGGCCGTTTTCCTATGTTTCAAGGAAACTATTGGTGAATAACAACCTCAGAGGGCCTGGACACATCAATATTTATTTTACCTTTATTTAACCAGGCAAGTCAGTTAAGAACAAATTCGTATTTTCAATGACAGCCTAGGAACAGTGGGTTAACTGCCTTGTTCAGGGGCAGAACGATATATTTTTACCTTGTCAGCTCAGGGATTCAATCTTGCAACATTTCAGTTACTAGTCCAACGCTTTAACCACTAGGCTACCTGCCGCCCAATCATCTATCCCACTCCAGAGAACCTCTACTGTCAACAAGACAATACTACAGAGATGTGCTGTAAGTGTATCCCCAACTGATCTACAACTACAGTGACGTTCCTCAGACTGCACAGCACAGGCAGTCCAGGTGAATAGCAATTTGGGGAAAACTTTTCCTATTTCACCTCTCACATTCAAGTTCAGTCAAGCATGTGACAACTTTAATTTATCATCATCATAGCTCCAGTGTCAAAAAATGGAATGCTTTCACAATGGGCCCGACAATCAGGAAATGTTTGGCAAAAATATAAAATCACAGACTATTTCATACAGATTAATACAATATTATATAACAGTATGTCTTCATGTTCAATTTTGTTTCAAGAGTGCCTTCAGAAAGTATTCACACCCCTTGACTTTTTCCACATTTTGTTGTGTTACAAAGTGAGATTCAATTGGATTTAACTGACATTGTTTGTCAACGGTCTACACAAAATACTGTAATGTCAAAGTGGATGAAAAATTATAACATTTGTAAAATAAAGACATGAATAATAAAACACTAATATATCTTGATTAGATAACTATTCAACCCCCTGAGTCAACACATACAGTATTAGAATCCCCTTTGGCAGCGATTACAGCTGTGAGCCTTTCCGGGTGAGACTCCAAGAACTTTGCACACCTAGATTGTGCAATATTTGCCCATTATTATTTTCTAAATTCTTCAAGTTCTGACAAATTGGTTGTTGATCATTGTTAGACAACCATTTGCAGGTCTTTCCATAGATTTTCAAGCAGATGTAAGCCAAAACTGTAACTCGGCCACTCAAGAACATTATCTGTCTTGGTATGCAACTCCAATGTAGATTTGGCCTTGTGTGTTAGGTTATTGTCCTGCTGAAAGGTCGATTCATCTCCCAGTGTCTGGTGGAAAACAGACAGAACCAGGTTTTCCTCTAGGATTTTGCCTTTGCTTAGCTCTTTTTGTCCTTGAAAACTCCCCAGTCCTTAACGATTACAAGCATACCCATAACATGATGCTTCTACCACTATGCTTGACAATATGAGGAGTGGTACTCAGTAATGTGTTGTACTTGATTTGCTCCAACAATAACACTTTGAATTCAGGGCAAACTGTTAATTGCTTTGCCACGTTTTTTTGCAGAATTACTTTAGTGCACTGTTGCAAACAGGATGCATGTTTTGGAATATTTGTATTCTTTACAGGCTTCCTTCTTTTCAATTTTATTTGTCACATACACATGGTTAGCAGATGTTAATGCGAGTGTAGCGAAATTCTTGTGCTTCTAGTTACAACAATGCAGTAATATCCAACGAGTAATCTAACCTAACAATTTCACAACAATTACCTTATACACAAGAGTGTAAAGGAATGAATAAGAAAATATATGAATGAGTGATGGTATAGAACGGCATAGGCAAGATGCAGTGGATTGTCATGTTTGTCATTTATTATCATGTCTCGTCCCTGTGCTCCCCATTCTATTCGTTTCCCTCTGCTGGTCTTATTAGGTTCTTTCCCTCTTTCTATCCCTCTCTCTCCCCCTCCCTCTCTCACTCTCTCGCTCTCTCTTCTCTCTATCGTTCCGTTCCTGCTCCCAGCTGTTCCTATTCCCCTAATCATCATTTAGTCTTCCCACACCTGTTCCCGATCCTTTCCCCTGATTGGAGTCCCTATTTATTCCTTTGTGTTCCGTTCCTGTCCTGTCGGTTCCTTGTTTAGTATTCACCGTGCTGTGATTGTGTTTCGCCCTGTCCTGTCGTGTTTTTTTGCCTTCATCAGATGCTGCGTGTGAGCAGGTGTCTCTGTCAACTACGGCCTGCGCCTACCCGAAGCGACCTGCAGTCTGTGGCCGCTTCTCCTGTTATTCCCCTCTACAGACTAGAGGATTTCTGTTATTCCCTGTTTGGACTTGAATAAACTCTGTTTCTGTTAAGTCGCTTTTGGGTCCTCTTTCACCTGCATGACAGAAGGAACCGACCAAGGAATGGACCCAGCGACTTCAGACGCTCGTTACACTGCCGTCGAGATCCAAGGAACCATGCTCGGCAGACACGAGCAGGAATTGTCTGCTGCTCGCCATGCCGTGGAGAACCTGGCCGCTCAGGTTTCCGACCTCTCTGGACAGTTCCAGAGTCTACGTCTCGTGCCACCTGTTACTTCCTGGCCTGCCGAGCCTCCAGAACCTAGGGTTAATAACCCACCTTGCTACTCCGGGCAGCCCACTGAGTGCCGCTCCTTTCTCACGCAGTGTGAGATTGTGTTCTCTCTCCAACCCAACACATACTCTAGAGAGAGAGCTCGGGTTGCTTACGTCATTTCACTCCTTACTGGCCGGGCTCGAGAATGGGGCACAGCTATCTGGGAGACAAGGGCTGATTGCTCTAACAAGTTCCAGAACTTTAAAGAGGAGATGATTCGGGTTTTGACCGTTCAGTTTTTGGTAGGGAGGCTTCTAGGGCCCTGGCTTCCTTATGCCAAGGTGAACGGTCCATAACGGATTATTCTATTGAGTTTCGCACTCTTGCTGCCTCTAGTGAGTGGAACGAGCCGGCGCTGCTCGCTCGTTTTCTGGAGGGACTCCACGCAGTGGTTAAGGATGAGATTCTCTCCCGGGAGGTTCCTTCAGATGTGGACTCTTTGATTGCTCTCGCCATCCGCATAGAACGACGGGTAGATCTTCGTCACCGGGCTCGTGGAAGAGAGCTCGCATCAACGGTGTTTCCCTGCTCCGCATCGCAACCATCTCCCTCCTCTGGCTTTGAGACTCAGCTGGGAGGGATTCGCATCTCGACTAAGGAGAGGGAACGGAGGATCACCAACCGCCTGTGCCTCTATTGCGGAGTTGCTGGACATTTTGTTAATTCATGTCCAGTAAGAGGCCAGAGCCCATCAGTAAGCGGAGGGCTACTGGTGAGCGCTACTACTCAGTCCTCTTCATCTAGATCTTGTACTACTATGTCGGTCCATCTACGTTGGACCGGTTCGGGTGCTACATGCAGTGCCTTGATTGACTCTGGGGCTGAGGGTTGTTTCATGGACGAAGCATGGGTTCGGAAACATAACATTCCTTTCAGACCGTTAGACAAGCCTACGCCCATGTTTGCCTTAGATGGTAGTCATCTTCCCAGTATCAAATTTGAGACACTACCTTTAACTCTCACAGTATCTGGTAACCACAGTGAGACTATTTCTTTTTGATTTTCCGTTCACCGTTTACACCTGTTGTTTTGGGTCATCCCTGGCTAGTATGTCATAATCCTTCTATTAATTGGTCTAGTAATTCTATCCTATCCTGGAACGTTTCTTGTCATGTGAAGTGTTTAATGTCTGCCATCCCTCCCGTTTCTTCTCTCCCTACTTCTCAGGAGGAACCTGGCGATTTGACAGGAGTGCCGGAGGAATATCATGATCTGCGCACGGTCTTCAGTCGGTCCCGAGCCAACTCCCTTCCTCCTCACCGGTCGTATGATTGTAGTATTGATCTCCTTCCAGGGACCACTCCTCCTCGAGGTAGACTATACTCTCTGTCGGCTCCCGAACGTAAGGCTCTCGAGGATTATTTGTCTGTGTCTCTTGACGCCGGTACCATAGTGCCTTCTTCTTCTCCGGCCGGGGCGGGGTTCTTTTTTGTTAAGAAGAAGGAAGGTACTCTGCGCCCCTGCGTGGATTATCGAGGGCTGAATGACATAACGGTTAAGAATCGTTATCCGCTTCCCCTTATGTCATCAGCCTTCGAGATTCTGCAGGGAGCCAGGTGCTTTACTAAGTTGGACCTTCGTAACGCTTACCATCTCGTGCGCATCAGAGAGGGGGACGAGTGGAAAACGGCGTTTAACACTCCGTTAGGCATTTTGAGTACCGGGTTCTGCCGTTCGGTCTCGCCAATGCGCCAGCTGTTTTTCAGGCATTAGTTAATGATGTTCTGAGAGACATGCTGAACATCTTTGTTTTTGTCTATCTTGACGATATCCTGATTTTTTCTCCGTCACTCGAGATTCATGTTCAGCACGTTCGACGTGTTCTACAGCGCCTTTTAGAGAATTGTCTCTACGTAAAGGCTGAGAAGTGCTCTTTTCATGTCTCCTCCGTTACTTTTCTCGGTTCCGTTATTTCCGCTGAAGGCATTCAGATGGATTCCGCTAAGGTCCAAGCTGTCAGTGATTGGCCCGTTCCAAGGTCACGTGTCGAGTTGCAGCGCTTTTTAGGTTTCGCTAATTTCTATCGGCGTTTCATTCGTAATTTCGGTCAAGTTGCTGCCCCTCTCACAGCTCTTACTTCTGTCAAGACGTGTTTTAAGTGGTCCGGTTCCGCCCAGGGAGCTTTTGATCTTCTAAAAGAACGTTTTACGTCCGCTCCTATCCTCGTTACTCCTGACGTCACTAGACAATTCATTGTCGAGGTTGACGCTTCAGAGGTAGGCGTGGGAGCCATTCTATCCCAGCGCTTCCAGTCTGACGATAAGGTTCATCCTTGCGCTTATTTTTCTCATCGCCTGTCGACATCTGAGCGCAACTATGATGTGGGTAACCGTGAACTGCTCGCCATCCGCTTAGCCCTAGGCGAATGGCGACAGTGGTTGGAGGGGGCGACCGTTCCTTTTGTCGTTTGGACAGACCATAAGAACCTTGAGTACATCCGTTCTGCCAAACGACTTAATGCCCGTCAAGCTCGTTGGGCGTTGTTTTTCGCTCGTTTCGAGTTTGTGATTTCTTACCGTCCGGGTAGCAAGAACACCAAGCCTGATGCGTTATCCCGTCTGTTTAGTTCTTCTGTGGCTTCTACTGATCCCGAGGGGATTCTTCCTTATGGGCGTGTTGTCGGGTTAACAGTCTGGGGAATTGAAAGACAGGTTAAGCAAGCACTCACGCACACTGCGTCGCCGCGCGCTTGTCCTAGTAACCTCCTTTTCGTTCCTGTTTCCACTCGTCTGGCTGTTCTTCAGTGGGCTCACTCTGCCAAGTTAGCTGGTCATCCCGGTGTTCGAGGCACTCTTGCGTCTATTCGCCAGCGCTTTTGGTGGCCGACTCAGGAGCGTGACACGCGCCGTTTCGTGGCTGCTTGTTCGGACTGCGCGCAGACTAAGTCGGGTAACTCTCCTCCTGCCGGTCGTCTCAGACCGCTCCCCATTCCTTCTCGACCATGGTCTCACATCGCCTTAGACTTCATTACCGGTCTGCCTTTGTCTGCGGGGAAGACTGTGATTCTTACGGTTGTCGATAGGTTCTCTAAGGCGGCACATTTCATTCCCCTCGCTAAACTTCCTTCCGCTAAGGAGACGGCACAAATCATTATTGAGAATGTATTCAGAATTCATGGCCTCCCGTTAGACGCCGTTTCAGACAGAGGCCCGCACCACGTCACAGTTTTGGAGGGAGTTCTGTCGTTTGATTGGTGCGTCCGTCAGTCTCTCTTCCGGGTTTCATCCCCAGTCTAACGGTCAAGCAGAGGGGCCAATCAGACGATTGGTCGCATACTACGCAGCCTTTCTTTCAGAAACCCTGCGTCTTGGGCAGAACAGCTCCCTGGGCAGAATACGCTCACAATTCGCTTCCTTCGTCTGCTACCGGGTTATCTCCGTTTCAGAGTAGTCTGGGTTACCAGCCTCCTCTGTTCTCATCCCAGCTTGCCGAGTCCAGCGTTCCTCCGCTCAAGCGTTTGTCCAACGTTGTGAGCGCACCTGGAGGAGGGTGAGGTCTGCACTTTGCCGTTACAGGGCACAGACGGTGAGAGCCGCCAATAAACGCAGGATTAAGAGTCCAAGGTATTGTTGCGGCCAGAGAGTGTGGCTTTCCACTCGCAACCTTCCTCTTACGACAGCTTCTCGTAAGTTGACTCCGCGGTTCATTGGTCCGTTCCGTGTCTCCCAGGTCGTCAATCCTGTCGCTGTGCGACTGCTTCTTCCGCGACATCTTCGTCGCGTCCATCCTGTCTTCCATGTCTCCTGTGTTAAGCCCTTTCTTCGCACCCCCGTTCGTCTTCCCTCCCCCTCCCGTCCTTGTCGAGAGCGCACCTATTTACAAGGTACATAAGATCATGGACATGCGTTCTCGGGGACGGGGTCACCAATACTTAGTGGATTGGGAGGGTTACGGTCCTGAGGAGAGGAGTTGGGTTTCGTCTCGGGACGTGCTGGACCGTTCACTCATCGATGATTTCCTCCGTTGCCGCCAGGATTCCTCCTCGAGTGCGCCAGGAGGCGCTCGGTGAGTGGGGGGTACTGTCATGTTTGTCATTTATTATCATGTCTCGTCCCTGTGCTCCCCATTCTATTCGTTTCCCTCTGCTGGTCTTATTAGGTTCTTTCCCTTTCTATCCCTCTCTCTCCCCCTCCCTCTCTCACTCTCTCGCTCTCTTCTCTCTATCGTTCCGTTCCTGCTCCCAGCTGTTCCTATTCCCCTAATCATCATTTAGTCTTCCCACACCTGTTCCCGATCCTTTCCCCTGATTGGAGTCCCTATTTATTCCTTTGTGTTCCGTTCCTGTCCTGTCGGTTCCTTGTTTAGTATTCACCGTGCTGTGATTGTGTT
>NW_025754079.1:0-9682 GCF_021184085.1 Oncorhynchus gorbuscha | reverse complement strand
CTCTATATACTCTCTCTATATATCTATATGTCTCTCTACATCTCTCTCTATATCTCTCTCTATATATCTATATGTCTCTCTACATCTCTCTCTATATATCTATATGTCTCTCTACATCTCTCTCTATATACTCTATATGTCTCTCTACATCTCTATCTCTGTATATATCTATATGTCTCTCTATATATCTATATGTCTCTCTACATCTCTCTCTATATATCTCTATATATCTATATGTCTCTACATCTCTATATATATCTCTCTATATATCTATATGTCTCTCTACCTCTCTATATATCTCTATATATCTATATATGTCTCTCTACATCTCTCTATATATCTCTCTCTATATATCTATATGTCTCTCTACATCTCTCTCTATATATCTATATATATATCTATTTGTCTCTCTACATCTCTCTCTATATATCTCTCTCTACATCTCTATATCTATATATCTCTCTATATATCTATATTGTCTCTCTACATCTCTCTCTCTATATCTCTCTCCTATATGTCTCTCTATCTATTTGTCTCTCTACATCTCTCTCTATATATCTCTCTATATATCTATTTGTCTCTCTACATCTCTCTCTATATCTCTATATATCTATTTGTCTCTCTACATCTCTCTCTATATATCTCTCTATATATCTATATGTCTCTCTATATATATCTCTCTATATATCTATATGTCTCTCTACATCTCTCTATATATCTCTCTATATGTCTCTCTATATATCTATATGTCTCTCTATATCTATATGTCTCTCTACATCTCTCTCTATATATCTATATGTCTCTCTATATATCTATTTGTCTCTCTACATCTCTCTATATATATCTATATGTCTCTCTACATCTCTCTATATATCTATATGTCTCTCTACATCTCTCTCTCTATATATCTATATGTCTCTCTACATCTCTCTCTATATATCTCTCTCTATATATCTATATATCTCTATATATCTATATGTCTCTCTACATCTCTCTCTATATATCTATATGTCTCTCTACATCTCTCTCTATATATCTCTCTCTATATATCTATATCTCTCTCTATATATCTATATGTCTCTCTATATATCTCTCTCTATATATCTATTTGTCTCTACATCTCTCTATATATATCTCTCTCTATATATCTATATGTCTCTCTACATCTCTCTCTATATATCTATATGTCTCTCTACATCTCTCTCTATATATCTCTCTCTACATATCTATATGTCTCTCTACATATCTCTCTATATATCTATGTCTCTCTACAACTCTCTCTATATATCTCTCTCTATATATCTATTTGTCTCTACATCTCTCTCTATATATCTCTCTCTATATATCTATATGTCTCTCTACATCTCTCTCTATATATCTATATGTCTCTCTACATCTCTCTCTATATATCTCTCTCTACATATCTATATGTCTCTCTACATATCTCTCTATATATCTATGTCTCTCTACAACTCTCTCTATATATCTCTCTCTATATATCTATGTCTCTCTACATCTCTCTCTATATATCTCTCTCTATATATCTATATGTCTCTCTACATCTCTCTCTATATATCTATATGTCTCTCTACATCTCACTCTATATATCTATATGTCTCTCTACATCTCTTTATATATCTCTCTCTATATATCTATATGTCTCTACATCTCTCTATATATCTCTCTCTATATATCTATATGTCTCTCTACACATTCTATATATCTCTCTATATATCTATATGTCTCTCTACATCTCTCTATATATATCTATATGTCTCTACATCTCTCTCTATATATCTATCTCTCTCTCTATATATCTCTCTCTATATATCTATATGTCTCTCTACATCTCTCTCTATATATCT
Organism: Oncorhynchus gorbuscha; assembly: GCF_021184085.1. Lineage (NCBI taxonomy): Eukaryota > Metazoa > Chordata > Actinopteri > Salmoniformes > Salmonidae > Oncorhynchus > Oncorhynchus gorbuscha. Next base: position 7,817 of record NW_025754079.1, on the reverse strand, counting down.
ATATGTCTATATATTCTCTACCTCTCTCTATATATCTCTATATATCTATATGTCTCTCTACATCTCTCTCTATATATCTATATGTCTCTCTACATCTCTCTCTATATATCTATATGTCTCTCTACATCTCTCTCTATATATCTTCTCTATATATCTATATCTCTCTCTATATATCTATATGTCTCTCTATTTCTCTCTACATCTCTATATATATCTCTCTCTATATATCTATATGTCTCTCTACATCTCTCTATATATATCTATATGTCTCTCTACATCTCTCTACTCTCTATATATATTCTCTCTCTATATATCTATATGTCTCTCTATATCTCTCTCTATATATCTATTTCTCTCTACATCTCTCTATATATCTCTCTCTCTCTCTATATATCTATATGTCTCTCTACATCTCTCTCTATATATCTCCTCTATATATATCTATATGTCTCTCTATATATATCTCTCTATATATCTATTTGTCTCTACATCTCTCTCTATATATCTCTCTCTATATATCTATATGTCTCTCTACATATCTATATGTCTCTCTATATCTCTCTCTATATATCTATATGTCTCTCTACATCTCTTTATATATATCTCTCTATATATCTATATGTCTCTCTACATCTCTCTCTATATATCTATATGTCTCTCTACATCTCTCTATATATCTCTCTCTATATATCTATGTCTCTACATCTCTCTATATATCTCTCTCTATATATCTATATGTCTCTCTACAACTCTCTATATATCTCTATATATATCTATATGTCTCTCTACATCTCTCTATATATCTCTCTCTATATCTATATGTCTCTATATATCTATATGTCTCTCTATATATCTATGTCTCTCTATATATCTCTCTATATATATCTATATGTCTCTCTACATCTCTCTCTACATCTCTCTATATATCTATATGTCTCTCTACTTCTCTCTCTATATATATCTCTCTATATATCTATATGTCTCTCTACATCTCTCTCTATATATCTCTCTCTATATATCTATATGTCTCTCTACATCTCTCTCTATATATCTATATGTCTCTCTGCATCTCTCTCTCTACATCTCTCTATATATATCTCTCTCTATCTATATCTATCTCTCCATCTCCATCCTCGGTATTATTATCTCTCATCATCATAATTACTACAATTAAAGCTCAGTGCTCTAAGAACAAGAGAGGTAGACAAAGGCAAGCAATTTGTGTGTGTATGCCTGTGTGTTCGTCCCTGTGTGTGTGTGTGTGTGTGTGTGTGTGTGTGTGTGTGTGTGTGTGTGTGTGTGTGTGTGTGTGTGTGTGTGTGTGCGTGCGTGCGTGCGTGCGTGCGTGCGTGCGTGCGTGCGTGCGTGTGTGCGTGCGTGCGTGCGTGCGTGTGTGTGTGTGTGTGCATGCGTGTGTGTGTGAGTGTTAACCTTTATGAGTGTGTGTGTGTATTTATACATTATATTTCTTCCCAGTTGAATCGGAGCTCACAGGGGAGCCCAGCCCTGCTCCTAAACGGGTACAGAGAGCCCCTCCCACCTCCATTAACCCTGGAGCTCAGAATCACTCTGAGACTCAGCAGGCTGGTAGACCTGACCTCTGCTACACTCACACACACACACACACACACACGCACGCACGCACGCACACACACACACACGCACACACGAACACGCACACGCGCACGCACACGCACAAACACAACACACACACACACACACACACACACACACACACACACACACACACACACACACACACACACACTTCCTCCAACTAGTTTCTGTGTGGCTGGCAACAGAGACACGTTAGGAGGCAACAGAGACACAGGAGACAACAGGGTAGTTACAACAACAGAGACACGTTAGAGGACAACAGAGACACGTTCCCACGTTAGGAGACAACAGAGACACGTTAGGAGACAACAGAGACACATTAGGAGACAACAGAGACACGTTAGGAGACAACAGAGACACGTTAGGAGACAACAGAGACACGTTAGGAGACAACAGAGACACGTTAGGAGACAACAGAGACACGTTAGGAGACAACAGAGACACGTTAGGAGGCAACAGAGACACGTTAGGAGGGCAACAGAGACACGTTAGGAGACAACAGAGACACGTTAGGAGGCAACAGAGACACGTTAGAGTCAACAGAGACACGTTAGGAGACAACAGAGACACGTTAGGAGACAACAGAGACACGTTAGGAGACAACAGAGACACGTTAAGGCAACAGAGACACGTTAGGAGGCAACAGAGACACGTTAGGAGGCAACAGAGACACGTTAGGAGACAACAGAGACACGTTAGGAGGCAACAGAGACACGTTAGGGAGAGGGAGACAACAGAGACACGTTAGGGAGACACAGAGACACGTTAGGAGACACGAGACACGTTAGGAGACAACAGAGACACGTTAGGAGACAACAGAGACACGTTAGGAGACAACAGAGACACGTTAGAGGCAACAGAGACACGTTAGGAGGCAACAGAGACACGTTAGAGGCAACAAAACAGAAGGACAACAGGCGTGCTGAATGACACACATATCTCTACCTCCTTCCTTCTCTCTTGGTCCAGAGGCATGGGAAGAGCAGACTGTAAGTAGGGCAACATGAATATCGCATCAGCCCTGTAAGGCAGAGAGGCGGTAGGCTACACACCCTACACTGCTTCCAGACACAGCAGACAGAGAGAGAGAGAGAGAGAGAGAGAGAGAGAGAGAGAGAGAGAGAGAGAGAGAGAGAGAGGAGAGAGAGAGAGAGAGAGAGGGAGAGAGAGAGAGACAGAGAGAGAGAGAGGAGAGAGAGAGAGAGAGGAGAGAGGATAGGGAGAGGGGACACGAGAGAGAGAGAGAGAGAGAGACACAGACACAGAGACAGAGAGAGACAGAGAGAGAGAGAGAGACACAGACACAGAGACAGGAGAGACAGAGAGAGAGAGGGGGAAAGAGAGAGAGAGGGGGAAGAGAGAGAGAGAGAGAGAGAGAGAGAGAAGAGAGAGAGAGAGAGAGAGAGAGAGAGAGAGAGAGAGAGAGGGGAGAGAGAGGTAGAGACAGGGGAGAGAGAGAGACAGAGAAGAGAGAGAGAGAGAGAAACAGCTCAAGGGCTCCTGAGTTCTACAAATAAAAATATAATTAAAGTTGGATAAATGTAGATAAACTTAGATATTTCCACATGGACTTAAACATGATACTAACACTCTACATCAAAACCTTCCAATCCAAATCAAAACTCCAAAGTAGAAAACCATGATTTTGGACTAAATGAAATGAATGAATTCTTACTACCAAGGACTATCAAGAAAACACTTTGTAACAAACCAACAGCTGCAGAAGAAACAGAGGAAGCTGGAAATACCATCAACACAACACTGAGTAGTCACAAGTTCTGTCTGAAGATCCTGAAGGTAAAAGACAAATCATCTCTAGGTCATTGTGTTGTAAACAGCTGAGTAAATGAGGCTACTGAGCTGCCATGCTGCCATGCTGCCATGCTGCCAGGACAGAACAGACCTGGGGACACCTTGAATTAGTACTGAAGTGTGGAGTCAGATGTGTGGAAACTCTCGAGCCAAACAACTGCAGGAGAGTTTCACACGGGGATAGTCACCCCCCTACCAGCCCTGATCACACCGCTTCAAACTGATAGTCACACCCCTCCCAGCCCTGATCACACCTCTTCAAACTGATAGTCACCCCCCTACCAGCCCTGATCACACCTCTTCAAACTGATAGTCACCCCCCTACCAGCCCTGATCACACCGCTTCAAACTGATAGTCACACCCCTCCCAGCCCTGATCACACCTCTTCAAACTGATAGTCACCCCCTACCAGCCCTGATCACACCTCTTCAAACTGATAGTCACCCCCCTCCCAGCCCTGATCACACCTCTTCAAACTGATAGTCACCCCCCTCCCAGCCCTGATCACACCTCTTCAAACTGATAGTCACCCTCTCCCAGCCCTGATCACACCTCTTCAAACTGATAGTCACCCCCTCCCAGCCCTGATCACACCTCTTCAAACTGATAGTCACCCCCTCCCAGCCCTGATCACACCTCTTCAAACTGATAGTCCACCCCCTCTCCCAGCCCCTGATCACACCTCTTCAAACTGATAGTCACCCCCTCCCAGCCCTGATCACACCTCTTCAAACTGATAGTCACCCCCACCCAAATACAGAGACCTTTAAATCCCCCATGTCTTATCCCTGTCCAGAGACCTTTAAATCCCCCATGTCTTATCCCTGTGCAGAGACCTTTAAATCCCCCATGTCTTATCCTTGTCCAGAGTCCAGAGACCTTTAAATCCCCCATGTCTTATCCCTGTCCAGAGACCTTTAAATCCCCCATGTCTTATCCCTGTCCAGAGACCTTTAAATCCCCCAATGTCTTATCCCTGTCCAGAGACCTTTAAATCCCCCATGTCTTATCCCTGTCCAGAGACCCTTAAATCCCCCATGTCTTATCCCTGTCCAGAGACCTTTAAATCCCCATGTCTTATCCTGTCCAGAGACCTTTAAATCCCCCATGTCTTATCCCCTGTCCAGAGACCTTTAAATCCCCATGTCTTATCCCTGTCCAGAGACCCTCTAAATCTCCCATGTCTTATCCCTGTCCAGAGACCTTTAAATCCCCTATGTCTTATCCCTGTCCAGAGACCTTAATCCCCAGGAGTGTTCTATCCCTGTCCAGAGACCTTTAAATCCTCTATGTCTTATCCCTGTCCAGAGACCTTTAAATCCCCATGTCTTATCCCTGTCCAGAGACCTTTAAATCCCCATGTCTTATCCTCCTGTCCAGAGACCTTAAATCCCCCATAGTCCCTGTCCAGAGACCTTTGTAAATCCCCATGTCTTATCCCTGTCCAGAGACCTTTAAATCCCCATGCCTTATCCCCTTGCGCAGACTTTAAATCCATATCTTATCCCTGTCCAGAGACCTTTAAATCCCCCATGTCTTATCTCCTGTCCAGAGACCTTTAAATCCCCCATGTCTTATCCCTGTCCAGAGACCTTTAAATCCCCATGTCTTATCCTGTCCAGAGACCTTTAAATCCCCATGTCTTATCCCTGTCCAGAGACCTTTAAATCTGTGTCACATTCAAAACACTACTATCAGAACCTATTTCAGTGTAAAGACTAAATCTGTATGTAGCCTCTGTAGCCTTTTCAAATGTATTTTTACTTTGTTTTATTTCTTTTACATACACACACTCACACACGCACTCACACACACACACACACACACACACACACACACACACACACACACACACATTACACACATTATTATTATTATTATTACACACATTATTATTATTATTATTATTACACACATTACACATTACACATTACATTATTACATTACATTACATTACATTACATATATTATTATTACACACACACACGCATGCGCATACACACACATACACACACACACAATTATACATTATTACACAATTATTAATTACACACACTCACACATTACACACACACACGCACGTGCGCATACACACACACGCACGCGCGCACACACACACAAATAACACATTACCTCACACACACACTCACACACAAATAAACACACACAAACACAAACATAAACACACACCAACAGACAAACACAGCACTGCAGAGATAGTTCCATTACACAACCTACAATAGGACTCATCCCAGCCCTTTCACATGTGCTACTAAAGAACGGGGAGGGAGGGAGGGATGAGTTGAGAACGACAGAGGAGAGAGAGAGAGAGAGAGAGAGAGAGTGATCTGCTTAGAAGGATATAAATATGGAGAAGATGGAGGAGGAACAAAGACATCTCTGGGAGAAAACGAGCTGCTCTCGTTTTCCTCTCATTTCTCAGAGGTCTTTCTTATCTTATCCTGGCAAAGCCTGGAAGTACAGGGAAATCTGAGCTCAGAGCTGGAGGAGAGAGGAAGAATCTAGAAAACTGGAGCGGGAGTCAGAAAGACTGTCTGTCTGTCTGTCTGTCTGTCTGTCTGTCTGTCTGTCTGTCTGTCTGTCTGTCTGTCTGTCTGTCTGTCTGTCTGTCTGTCTGACTATGTCTGTCTGTCTGTCTGTCTGTCTGTCTGTCATCTGTCTGTCATCTGTCTGTCTGTCTGTCTATCTGCCCAAATATGTCTGTCTGTCTGTCTGTCTGTCTGTCTGTCTGTCTGTCTGTCTGTCTGTCTGTCTGTCTGTCTGTCTGTCTGTCTGTCTGTCACTATGTCTGTCTGTCTATCTGCCCGTGTCTATCTGTCTGTCTGTCTGTCTGTCTGTCTGTCTGTCTGTCTGTCTGTCTGTCTGTCTGTCTGTCTGTCTGTCTGTCTGTCTGTCTGTCTGTCTGTCTGTCTCACTATGTCTATCTGCCCGTCTGTCTGTCTGTCTGTCTGTCTGTCTGTCTGTCTGTCTGTCTGTCTGTCTGTCTGTCTGTCTGTCTGTCTGTCTGTCTGTCTGTCTGTCTGTCTGTCTGTCTGTCTGTCTGTCTGTCTGTGTCTGTCTACCTCTGTCTGTCTGTCTGTCTACCTGCCTGTCTGTCTGTCTGTCTGTCTCACTGTCTGTCTGCTGTCTGTCTGTCTGTCTGTCTGTCTGTCTGTCTGTCTGTCTGTCTGTCTGTCTGTCTGTCTGTCTGTATGTCTATGTCTGTCTGTCTGTCTGTCTGTCTGTCTGTCTGTCTGTATCTGTCTGTCTGTCTATCTGCCCGTCTGTCTGTCTGTCTGTCTGTCTGTCTGTCTGTCTGTCTGTCTGTCTGTCTGTCTGTATCACTGTCTGTCTATCTGTCTGTATTTCTTTCTTTCCGTCAATCCAGTCCGTCCATCCGTCTGTCTGTCTGTACCACTCTGTTTGCCTGTCTGCCTGTCTGTCAGTTTACACAATCTTTAATCTCTATTACCCACTCTGCATCACCATGACGACACAAACACCCAGACAGAAACAGCATTAGACACATAACATTTAGGCCAGAGAGAGTGACGCAGGTTCTGGAGGGTCAGTGCTGGGGTGAGACAGACTCAACTGAATCTGAATAACAACAGAACGTGTTTAAGACATCAGGGGGAGAAATCAGGGGGAGGGAAATCAGGGGGAGGAAATCAGGGCAGAACATCAGGGAGGAACATCAGGGGAGGAAATCAGGGCAGAACATCAGGGCAGAACATCAGGGAGGAAATCGGGGAGGACATCGGGGGAGGACATCAGGGGAGAACATCAGGGGGAGAACATCAGGGGAGGACATCGGGGATGACATCAGGGAGGACATCAGGGGAGGACATCAGGGGAAATCAGGGAGGACATCAGGGGAGAACATCAGGGGAGAACATCAGGGAGAACATCAGGGAGAACATCAGGGGAGGACATCAGGGGAGGAACATCAGGGGAGGACATCAGGGGAGAACATCAGGGGAGAACATCAGGGCAGAACATCAGGGCAGAACATCAGGGGAGGACATCAGGGGAGAACATCAGGGGAGGACATCAGGGGAGAACATCAGGGGAGGACATCAGGGGAGGACATCAGGGGAGGACATCAGGGGAGAACATCAGGGGAGAACATCAGGGGAGGACATCAGGGGAGGACATCAGGGCAGAACATCAGGGAGGACATCAGGGGAGAACATCAGGGGAGGACATCAGGGGAGAACATCAGGAGGACATCAGGGGAGGAAATCAGGGGAGAACATCAGGGGAGGACATCAGGGGAGAACATCATGTAATAAAATATTGTTATTTATATAATTTAAAACATTTATTTAATATTGCTTTTTCTTTAACATCTCTCTTTCTCTGTCTCTCCATCTCTCTTTCTCTT